>NW_023331750.1:0-34443 GCF_011100685.1 Canis lupus familiaris | reverse complement strand
TCGTATGGAATCAAAAAGAATCAATCAAATCGAATCGAAAAGAATAGAACCGTATTTCATTGAATCGAAAGAATTGAATCGAAAAGATCGAGTCGAATCAAAACGAATCGAATCAAATCGAAAAGAATCGTATCGATTTGAATCGAAAAGAATCGGATCGAATCTTATATACTTGAATCAAAAAGACGAGTCGATTCAAATCAAAAAAATCAAACCGAATAGAAAAGAATCGAATCGAAAGAAAAGAATCGATTCAATCGAAAACCGAAAGGAATCAAAACGATTCGAATGGATACGAAACGAATCGAATCGAAATAATAGAATCGAATCGTACCGAACCGAAATGAAATAATCAATGGAATCGAATTGAAAATAACCGAATCAAATCAAATCGAAAATAATTGAAGCGGGGATTCCTGGGAGGGGCAGCGGTTTAGTGCCTGCCTTTGGCCCAGGGCGCGATCCTGGAGACCCGGATCAAATCCCACATAGGGCTCCCGGTGCTTGGAGCTTGCTTCTCCCTCTGCCTATCTCTGCCTCTCTCTCTCTCTGTGACTATCATAAATAAATAAAAAATTTAGAAAAAAAAAGAAAATAATTGAAGCGAATCTAATAGAAAATAGTTGATTCGCATTGAATCGAATCGAAAAACATCGAAATGAATTGAATTGAAAATAATGAAATCGAATCGAAAATATCGAATCGAAAGTAATCTTATCGAATCGAAAATAATCGAATCGAATCGAATCGAAAATAACTGAACCGAGTCGATCGAATTGAGTTGAAAATAATCGAATCAAACCGAATTGAATCGAAAATAATCGAATCGAATCGAATAGAAAAGAATCGAATGGAATCGAAAAGAATCGAATCATATCGAATTGAATCGAAAAGAATCGAATCGAAGAGAACCGAAAAGAATCGAATCGAATACAATCGAAAAGAATCGTATCGAATCGAATCGAATTGAATCAAAAAGAATCGATTCCAATCGAATTGAATTGAATAGAATCGAATCGAACAGTACCGAATCGAATTGATAAGATTCGAATCAAGTAAATCGAAAAGAATCTAATTGAAACGAAAAGAATCCAATCGAATCGAATTGAAAGGAATCGAATCGAAAAAATCGAATCGAAAAGAATCGAGTTGAGTTGAATCGAATCGAATCATATCGAATCGAAAAGAATCGAACCGAATCGAATTGAGTTGAAAAGAATTGAATCGAACTGAATCAAAAAGAATCGAATCGACCTGAATAGAAAAAATCGAATCGAAATGTAACAAATTGAATCCAAATGATCGAATCGAATCAAATCGAAAAGAATCGAGCAGAATCGAATCGAAACGAAAAGAATCGAACTGAAAATAATCGAATCGAATCGAATCGAATCGAACAGAATTGAATCGAACGAAAAGAATCTTATCGAATCGAATCGAATCGAATGGAGAAGAATCAAATCGAACCGAATCGAAAAGAACTGAATCGAAAAGAATCGAATCGAAGAGAATCTAATCGAAACGAAAGGAATCAAATCGAATCCAAAACAATAGAATCGAAACGAAAAGAGGCGAATCGAATCGAATCGAAAAGAAGCGAAAAGAAAAAAATCGAATCGAATCGAATCGAAAAGAATCGAATTAAAAAGAATAGAATCGAAACATTCGAATCGAAATGAATCGAATCGAATTAAATCGGTTGAAAAGATCGAATCAAAAAACATCAAAGAGAATCAAAACGAATCGAATCGAATCAAATCGAATTGAAAAGAATCGTATCAAATCAAATCTAAAAGAATCGAATCGGGATCCCTGGGTGGTGCAGCGGTTTACCCTGCCTTTGGCCCAGGGCGCGATCCTGGAGACCCGGGATCGAATCCCATGTCGGGCTCCCGGTGCATGGAGCCTGCTTCTCCCCTGCCTATGTCTCTGCCCCTCTCTCTCTTTCTCTCTGTGACTATCATAAATAATAAAAATAAAAAAAAATAAATAAAATAATCGAATCGAATCGAATCGAATCAAAAAGAATGGAATCGAATTGATTCGCATTGAAAAGAATCGATCGAATCGTATTGAATCGAAAAAGAATCGAATCGAATCGAATCGAAAAGAATCGAATCGAAAGAATCGAATCGAAGAATATCAAATCGAATTGAAAAGAATTGACTCAAATCGAAAAGAATCGAATCGAAACACAAAGAATCGAATCGAATCGAATTCAAAGAATCGAATTGAATTGAAATGAGAAGAATCGAATCGAATTGCATCGAATCGAAAATAATTGAATCGAATTGAATAAAAAATAATCAAATCGAGTCGAATCAAAATAATTGGAATTGAATCGAATCGATAATCGAACCGAATCGAATCCAATCGAGTCGAATCGAAAATAATCGAATCGAATCAAATGGATTCAAAAACAATTAAATCGAATCGAAAAGAATCGAATGAATCGAAAAGAATCAAACCGAATCAAAAAGAATCGAAAAGAATTGAATCAAGAAGAATCGAAATGAATTGAATCGAGTAGAATCACATCGAAGCTAGGGTAAAAGAATCGAATCGAATCAAAAATTATCTAAATCAATCCAATGAAATCCAAAAATTGAATCGAATCGAATCGAAAAGATTCGAATCGAAATGTAACAAGTGGAATCCAAATGATCGAATCGAATCAATCGAAAAGAATCGAATCGAAAAGAATCGAATTGAATTGAATCGATTCGAGAAGAATCGAATCGAAAAGAATCGAATCGAATCGAAAACGAATCGAAAGAATATATCGAACAAAAGAATCGAATCGAATCGAATCAAAAAGAATCGAATCGAAACGACAAGAGGCGAATCGAATCGAATCGAAAAGAATCAAATTGAAAAGAATCGAATCAAATTGAAAAGAATCGAATAGAAAAAATCGAATCAAAAAGAATCGAATCGAATCGAAAAGAATCGAATCGAATTGAAAAAATAGAATCGAATGGAATCGAATCGAAAAGAATCAATCGAATCGAATTGAATAGAAAGAATCGAATAGATTCGAATCGACACGAATCGAAAAAGTCGAAACGAATCGAATCATATCAAAGCGAAAAGAATCGAATCGAATCAAAAAGAATCGAATCGAACTGAATCGAAAAGAATCGAATCGAACAGTACCGAATCGAATTGATAAGATTCGAATCAAATAAATCGAAAAGAATCTAATTGAAACGAAAAAATCCAATCGAATCGAATTGAAAGGAATCGAATTGAAAAAATCGAAACGAAAAGAATCGAATCGAATCGAATTGAAAAGAATTGAATCAAATCGAAAAGAATCGAATCGAATTGAAAAGAATCGAATCGAACTGAATCAAAAAGAATCGAATCGAACTGAATAGAAAAGAATCGAATCGAAATGTAACAAATTGAATCCAAATGATCGAATCGAATCAAATCGAAAAGAATCGAGCAGAATCGAATCGAAACGAAAAGATCGAACTGAAAATAATCGAATCGAATCGAATGAATAGAATCGAATAGAATTGAATCGAACGAAAAGAATCTTATCGAATCGAATCGAAAGAATCGAATCGAATCGAATGGAGAAGAATCAAATCGAACCGAATCGAAAAGAACTGAATCGAAAAGAATCGAATCGAAGAGAATCTAATCGAAACGAAAAGAATCAAATCGAATCCAAAAGAATAGAATCGAAACGAAAAGAGGCGAAACGAATCGAATCGAAAAGAAGCGAATAGAAAAAAATCGAATCGAATCGAATCGAAAAGAATCGAATTGAAAAGAATAGAATCGAAAAATTCGAATCGAATCAAATCGAAATGAATCGAATCGAATTAAATCGGTTGAAAAGATCGAATCAAAAAACATCAAAGAGAATCGAAACGAATCGAAACGAATCGAATTGAATCAATCGAATTGAAAAGAATCGTATCAAATCAAATCTAAAAGAATCGAATCGAATCGAATCAAAAAGAATGGAATCGAATTGATTCGCATCGAAAAGAATCGATCGAATCGTATTGAATCGAAAAGAATCGAATCGAATGGAATCGAATCGAATCGAAAAGAATCGAATCGAATCGAATCGAAAAGAATTGAATCGAAGAATATCAAATCGAATTGAAAAGAATTGACTCAAATCGAAAAGGATCGAATCGAAACACAAAGAATCGAATCGAATCGAATTCGAAAGAATCGAATTGAATTGAAATGAGAAGAATCGAATCGAATTGCATCGAATCGAAAATAATTGAATCGAATTGAATAAAAAATAATCAAATCGAGTCGAATCAAAAATAATTGGAATTGAATCGAATCGATAATCGAACCGAATCGAATCCAATCGAGTCGAATCGAAAATAATCGAATCGAATCAAATGGATTCAAAAACAATTAAATCGAATCGAAAAGAATCGAATGGAATCGAAAAGAATCAAACCGAATCAAAAAGAATCGAAAAGAATTGAATCAAGAAGAATCGAAATGAATTGAATCGAGTAGAATCACATCGAAGCTAGGGTAAAAGATCGAATCGAATCAAAAATTATCTAACTCAATCCAATGAAATCCAAAAGAATTGAATCGAATCGAATCGAAAAGATTCGAATCGAAATGTAACAAGTGGAATCCAAATGATCGAATCGAATCAAATCGAAAAGAATCGAATCGAAAAGAATCGAATTGAATTGAATCGATTCGAGAAGAATCGAATCGAAAAGAACGAATCGAATCGAAAAGAATCGAATCGAAGAGAATATAATCGAAACAAAAAGAATCGAATCGAATCGAATCAAAAAGAATCGAATCGAAACGACAAGAGGCGAATCGAATCGAATCGAAAAGAATCAAATTGAAAAGAATCGAATCAAATTGAAAAGAATCGAATCGAAAAAATCGAATCAAAAAGAATCGAATCGAATCGAAAAAATCGAATCGAATTGAAAAGAATAGAATCGAATGGAATCGAATCGAAAAGAATCAATCGAATCGAATTGAATAGAAAAGAATCGAATAGATTCGAATCGACACGAATCGAAAAAAGTCGAAACGAATCGAATCATATCAAAGCGAAAAGAATCGAATCGAATCAAAAAGAATCGAATCGAACTGAATCGAAAAGAATCGAATCGAACAGTACCGAATCGAATTGATAAGATTCGAATCAAATAAAATCGAAAAGAATCTAATTGAAACGAAAAGAATCCAATCGAATCGAATTGAAAGGAATCGAATTGAAAAAATCGAAACGAAAAGAATCGAATCGAATCGAATTGAAAAGAATTGAATCAAATCGAAAAGAATCGAATCGAATTGAAAAGAATCGAATCGAACTGAATCAAAAAGAATCGAATCGAACTGAATAGAAAAGAATCGAATCGAAATGTAACAAATTGAATCCAAATGATCGAATCGAATCAAATCGAAAAGAATCGAGCAGAATCGAATCGAAACGAAAAGAATCGAACTGAAAATAATCGAATCGAATCGAATCGAATAGAATCGAATAGAATTGAATCGAACGAAAAGAATCTTATCGAATCGAATCGAAAAGAATCGAATCGAATCGAATGGAGAAGAATCAAATCGAACCGAATCGAAAAGAACTGAATCGAAAAGAATCGAATCGAAGAGAATCTAATCGAAACGAAAAGAATCAAATCGAATCCAAAAGAATAGAATCGAAAAAAAGAGGCGAATCGAATCGAATCGAAAAGAAGCGAATAGAAAAAAATCGAATCGAATCGAATCGAAAAGAATCGAATTGAAAAGAATAGAATCGAAAAATTCGAATCGAATCAAATCGAAATGAATCGAATCGAATTAAATCGGTTGAAAAGATCGAATCAAAAAACATCAAAGAGAATCGAAACGAATCGAAACGAATCGAATTGAATCAAATCGAATTGAAAAGAATCGTATCAAATCAAATCTAAAAGAATCGAATCGAATCGAATCAAAAAGAATGGAATCGAATTGATTCGCATCGAAAAGAATCGATCGAATCGTATTGAATCGAAAAGAATCGAATCGAATGGAATCGAATCGAATCGAAAAGAATCGAATCGAATCGAATCGAAAGAATTGAATCGAAGAATATCAAATCGAATTGAAAAGAATTGACTCAAATCGAAAAGGATCGAATCGAAACACAAAGAATCGAATCGAATCGAATTCGAAAGAATCGAATTGAATTGAAATGAGAAGAATCGAATCGAATTGCATCGAATCGAAAATAATTGAATCGAATTGAATAAAAAATAATCAAATCGAGTCGAATCAAAAATAATTGGAATTGAATCGAATCGATAATCGAACCGAATCGAATCCAATCGAGTCGAATCGAAAATAATCGAATCGAATCAAATGGATTCAAAAACAATTAAATCGAATCGAAAAGAATCGAATGGAATCGAAAAAATCAAACCGAATCAAAAGAATCGAAAAGAATTGAATCAAGAAGAATCGAAATGAATTGAATCGAGTAGAATCACATCGAAGCTAGGGTAAAAGAATCGAATCGAATCAAAAATTATCTAACTCAATCCAATGAAATCCAAAAGAATTGAATCGAATCGAATCGAAAAGATTCGAATCGAAATGTAACAAGTGGAATCCAAATGATCGAATCGAATCAAATCGAAAAGAATCGAATCGAAAAGAATCGAATTGAATTGAATCGATTCGAGAAGAATCGAATCGAAAAGAATCGAATCGAATCGAAAAGAATCGAATCGAAGAGAATATAATCGAAACAAAAAGAATCGAATCGAATCGAATCAAAAAGAATCGAATCGAAACGACAAGAGGCGAATCGAATCGAATCGAAAAGAATCAAATTGAAAAGAATCGAATCAAATTGAAAAGAATCGAATCGAAAAAATCGAATCAAAAAGAATCGAATCGAATCGAAAAGAATCGAATCGAATTGAAAGAATAGAATCGAATGGAATCGAATCGAAAAGAATCAATCGAATCGAATTGAATAGAAAAGAATCGAATAGATTCGAATCGACACGAATCGAAAAAAGTCGAAACGAATCGAATCATATCAAAGCGAAAGAATCGAATCGAATCAAAAGAATCGAATCGAACTGAATCGAAAAGAATCGAATCGAACAGTACCGAATCGAATGATAAGATCGAATCAAATAAAATCGAAAAGAATCTAATTGAAACGAAAAGAATCCAATCGAATCGAATTGAAAGAATCGAATTGAAAAAATCGAAACGAAAAGAATCGAATCGAATCGAATTGAAAAGAATTGAATCAAATCGAAAAGAATCGAATCGAATTGAAAAGAATCGAATCGAACTGAATCAAAAAGAATCGAATCGAACTGAATAGAAAAGAATCGAATCGAAATGTAACAAATTGAATCCAAATGATCGAATCGAATCAAATCGAAAAGAATCGAGCAGAATCGAATCGAAACGAAAAGAATCGAACTGAAAATAATCGATCGAATCGAATCGAATAGAATCGAATAGAATTGAATCGAACGAAAAGAATCTTATCGAATCGAATCGAAAAGAATCGAATCGAATCGAATGGAGAAGAATCAAATCGAACCGAATCGAAAAGAACTGAATCGAAAAGAATCGAATCGAAGAGAATCTAATCGAAACGAAAAGAATCAAATCGAATCCAAAAGAATAGAATCGAAACGAAAAGAGGCGAATCGAATCGAATCGAAAAGAAGCGAATAGAAAAAAATCGAATCGAATCGAATCGAAAAGAATCGAATTGAAAAGAATAGAATCGAAAAATTCGAATCGAATCAAATCGAAATGAATCGAATCGAATTAAATCGGTTGAAAAGATCGAATCAAAAACATCAAAGAGAATCGAAACGAATCGAATTGAATCAAATCGAATTGAAAAGAATCGTATCAAATCAAATCTAAAAGAATCGAATCGAATCGAATCAAAAAGAATGGAATCGAATTGATTCGCATCGAAAAGAATCGATCGAATCGTATTGAATCGAAAAGAATCGAATCGAATGGAATCGAATCGAATCGAAAAGAATCGAATCGAATCGAATCGAAAAGAATTGAATCGAAGAATATCAAATCGAATTGAAAAGAATTGACTCAAATCGAAAAGGATCGAATCGAAACACAAAGAATCGAATCGAATCGAATTCGAAAGAATCGAATTGAATTGAAATGAGAAGAATCGAATCGAATTGCATCGAATCGAAAATAATTGAATCGAATTGAATAAAAATAATCAAATCGAGTCGAATCAAAAATAATTGGAATTGAATCGAATCGATAATCGAACCGAATCGAATCCAATCGAGTCGAATCGAAAATAATCGAATCGAATCAAATGGATTCAAAAACAATTAAATCGAATCGAAAAGAATCGAATGGAATCGAAAAGAATCAAACCGAATCAAAAAGAATCGAAAAGAATTGAATCAAGAAGAATCGAAATGAATTGAATCGAGTAGAATCACATCGAAGCTAGGGTAAAAGAATCGAATCGAATCAAAAATTATCTAACTCAATCCAATGAAATCCAAAAGAATTGAATCGAATCGAATCGAAAAGATTCGAATCGAAATGTAACAAGTGGAATCCAAATGATCGAATCGAATCAAATCGAAAAGAATCGAATCGAAAAGAATCGAATTGAATTGAATCGATTCGAGAAGAATCGAATCGAAAAGCGAATCGTATCAATCGAATCGAATCGAAAAGAATCGAATCGAAGAGAATATAATCGAAACAAAAAGAATCGAATCGAATCGAATCAAAAAGAATCGAATCGAAACGACAAGAGGCGAATCGAATCGAATCGAAAAGAATCAAATTGAAAAGAATCGAATCAAATTGAAAAGAATCGAATCGAAAAAATCGAATCAAAAAGAATCGAATCGAATCGTATCGAATCGAAAAGAATCGAAAAGAATAGAATCGAATGGAATCGAATCGAAAAGAATCAATCGAATCGAATTGAATAGAAAAGAATCGAATAGATTCGAATCGACACGAATCGAAAAAAGTCGAAACGAATCGAATCATATCAAAGCGCAAAGAATCGAATCGAGTCCAAAAGAATCGAATCGAACTGAATCGAAAAGAATCGAATCGAACAGACCGAAAAGAATCGAATCGAAGAGAATCGTATCGAATCGAATCGAATAGAACCGAAAGAATCGAATCGATTCCAATCGACCTGAATCGAAAAGAATCGAATCGAACAGTATCGAATCTAATTGAAATGAATCGAATCAAATAAAATAGAAGAGAATCAAATCGAAACGAAAAGAATCGAATCGAATCGAATTGAAAAGAATTGAATCAAATCGAAAAGAATCGAATCGAAATGAAAAGAATCGAATCGAATCGATCGAAATGATCGATTTGAAAAGTATCGAGTTGAATCGAATCAAATCGAAAAGAATCAAATCGAATCGTATGGAATCAAAAAGAATCAAATCAAATCGAATCGAAAAGAATAGAACCGTATTTCATTGAATCGAAAAGAATTGAATCGAAAAGAATCGAGTCGAATCAAAACGAATCGAATCAAATCGAAAAGAATCGTATCGATTTGAATCGAAAAGAATCGGATCGAATCTTATATACTTGAATCAAAAAGAATCGAGTCGATTCAAATCAAAAAAATCAAACCGAATAGAAAAGAATCGAATCGAAAAGAAAAGAATCGATTCAAATCGAAAACCGAAAGGAATCAAAACGATTCGAATGGATACGAAACGAATCGAATCGAAAATAATAGAATCGAATCGTACCGAACCGAAATGAAAATAATCAAATGGAATCGAATTGAAAATAACCGAATCAAATCAAATCGAAAATAATTGAAGCGGGGATTCCTGGGAGGGGCAGCGGTTTAGTGCCTGCCTTTGGCCCAGGGCGCGATCCTGGAGACCCGGGATCAAATCCCACATAGGGCTCCCGGTGCTTGGAGCTTGCTTCTCCCTCTGCCTATCTCTGCCTCTCTCTCTCTCTCTCTGTGACTATCATAAATAAATAAAAAATTTAGAAAAAAAAGAAAATAATTGAAGCGAATCTAATAGAAAATAGTTGATTCGCATTGAATCGAATCGAAAACATCGAAATGAATTGAATTGAAAATAATGAAATCGAATCGAAAATAATCGAATCGAAGTAATCTTATCGAATCGAAAATAATCGAATCGAATCGAATCGAAAATAATGAACCGAGTCGATCGAATTGAGTTGAAAATAATCGAATCAAACCGAATTGAATCGAAAATAATCGAATCGAATCGAATAGAAAAGAATCGAATGGAATCGAAAAGAATCGAATCATATCGAATTGAATCGAAAAGAATCGAATCGAAGAGAACCGAAAAGAATCGAATCGAATACAATCGAAAAGAATCGTATCGAATCGAATCGAATTGAATCGAAAAGAATCGATTCCAATCGAATTGAATTGAATAGAATCGAATCGAACAGTACCGAATCGAATTGATAAGATTCGAATCAAGTAAAATCGAGAAGAATCTAATTGAAACGAATAGAATCCAATCGAATCGAATTGAAAGGAATCGAATCGAAAAAATCGAATCGAAAAGAATCGAGTTGAGTTGAATCGAATCGAATCATATCGAATCGAAAAGATCGAACCGAATCGAATTGAGTTGAAAAGAATTGAATCGAACTGAATCAAAAAGAATCGAATCGACCTGAATAGAAAAGAATCGAATCGAAATGTAACAAATTGAATCCAAATGATCGAATCGAATCAAATCGAAAAGAATCGAGCAGAATCGAATCGAAACGAAAAGAATCGAACTGAAAATAATCGAATCGAATCGAATCGAATCGAACAGAATTGAATCGAACGAAAAGAATCTTATCGAATCGAATCGAATCGAATGGAGAAGAATCAAATCGAACCGAATCGAAAAGAACTGAATCGAAAAGAATCGAATCGAAGAGAATCTAATCGAAACGAAAGGAATCAAATCGAATCCAAAACAATAGAATCGAAACGAAAAGAGGCGAATCGAATCGAATCGAAAAGAAGCGAAAAAAAAAATCGAATCGAATCGAATCGAAAAGAATCGAATTAAAAAGAATAGAATCGAAACATTCGAATCGAAATGAATCGAATCGAATTAAATCGGTTGAAAAGATCGAATCAAAAAACATCAAAGAGAATCGAAACGAATCGAATCGAATCAAATCGAATTGAAAAGAATCGTATCAAATCAAATCTAAAAGAATCGAATCGGGATCCCTGGGTGGTGCAGCGGTTTACCGCCTGCCTTTGGCCCAGGGCGCGATCCTGGAGACCCGGGATCGAATCCCATGTCGGGCTCCCGGTGCATGGAGCCTGCTTCTCCCACTGCCTATGTCTCTGCCCCTCTCTCTCTTTCTCTCTGTGACTATCATAAATAATAAAAATAAAAAAAATAAATAAAAATAATCGAATCGAATCGAATCGAATCAAAAAGAATGGAATCGAATTGATTCGCATTGAAAGAATCGATCGAATCGTATTGAAATCGAAAGAATCGAATCGAATCGAATCGAAGAATCGAATCGAAACGAATCGAATCGAAAAGAATCGAATCGAAAAGAATCGAATCGAAGATATCAAATCGAATTGAAAAGATTGACTCAAATCGAAAAGAATCGAATCGAAACACAAAGAATCGAATCGAATCGAATTCGAAAAGAATCGAAATTGAATTGAAATGAGAAGAATCGAATCGAATTGCATCGAATCGAAAATAATTGAATCGAATTGATAAAAAATAATCAAATCGAGTCGAATCAAAAATAATTGGAATTGAATCGAATCGATAATCGAACCGAATCGAATCCAATCGAGTCGAATCGAAAATAATCGAATCGAATCAAATGGATTCAAAAACAATTAAATCGAATCGAAAAGAATCGAATGGAATCGAAAAGAATCAAACCGAATCAAAAGAATCGAAAAGAATTGAATCAAGAAGAATCGAAATGAATTGATCGAGTAGAATCACATCGAAGCTAGGGTAAAGAATCGAATCGAATCAAAAATTATCTAAATCAATCCAATGAAATCCAAAAGAATTGAATCGAATCGAATCGAAAAGATTCGAATCGAAATGTAACAAGTGGAATCCAAATGATCGAATCGAATCAAATCGAAAAGAATCGATCGAAAGAATCGAATTGAATTGAATCGATTCGAGAAGATCGAATCGAAAGAATCGAATCGAATCGAAAAGAAATCGAATCGAAAGAGAATATAATCGAAACAAGAAAAGAATCGAATCGAATCGAATCAAAAAGAATCGAA
The DNA here is from genome assembly GCF_011100685.1 of Canis lupus familiaris. Lineage (NCBI taxonomy): Eukaryota > Metazoa > Chordata > Mammalia > Carnivora > Canidae > Canis > Canis lupus. The sequence continues at coordinate 22,139 of NW_023331750.1, read as the reverse complement.
TCGAAACGACAAGAGGCGAATCGAATCGAATCGAAAAGATCAAATTGAAAAGAATCGAATCAAATTGAAAAGAATCGAATCGAAAAAATCGAATCAAAAAGAATCGAATCGAATCGAAAGAATCGAATCGAATGAAAAAGAATAGAATCGAATGAATCGAATCGAAAAGAATCAATCGAATCGAATTGAATAGAAAAGAATCGAATAGATTCGAATCGACACGAATCGAAAAAAAGTCGAAAACGAATCGAATCATATCAAAGCGAAAAGAATCGATCGAATCAAAAAGAATCGAATCGAACTGAATCGAAAAGAATCGAATCGAACAGTAACCGAATCGAATTGATAAGATTCGAATCAAATAAAATCGAAAAGAATCTAATTGAAACGAAAAGAATCCAATCGAATCGAATTGAAAGGAATCGAATTGAAAAAATCGAAACGAAAAGAATCGAATCGAATCGAATTGAAAAGAATTGAATCAAATCGAAAAGAATCGAATCGAATTGAAAAGAATCGAATCGAACTGAATCAAAAGAATCGAATCGAACTGAATAGAAAAGAATCGAATCGAAATGTAACAAATTGAATCCAAATGATCGAATCGAATCAATCGAAAAGAATCGAGCAGAATCGAATCGAAACGAAAAGAATCGAACTGAAAATAATCGAATCGAATCGAATCGAATAGAATCGAATAGAATTGAATCGAACGAAAAGAATCTTATCGAATCGAATCGAAAAGAATCGAATCGAATCGAATGGAGAAGAATCAAATCGAACCGAATCGAAAAGAACTGAATCGAAAAGAATCGAATCGAAGAGAATCTAATCGAAACGAAAAGAATCAAATCGAATCCAAAGAATAGAATCGAACGAAAAGAGGCGAATCGAATCGAATCGAAAAGAAGCGAATAGAAAAAAAATCGAATCGAATCGAATCGAAAAGAATCGAATTGGAAAAGAATAGAATCGAAAAATTCGAATCGAATCAAATCGAAATGAATCGAATCGAATTAAATCGGTTTGAAAAGATCGAATCAAAAAACATCAAAGAGAATCGAAACGAATCGAAACGATCGAATCGAATCAAATCGAATTGAAAAGACTCGTATCAAATCAAATCTAAAAGAATCGAAATCGAATCGAATCAAAAAGAATGGAATCGAATTGATTCGCATCGAAAAGAATCGATCGAATCGTATTGAATCGAAAAGAATCGAATCGATGGAATCGAATCGAATCGAAAAGAATCGAATCGAATCGAATCGAAAAGAATTGAATCGAAGAATATCAATCGAATTGAAAGAATTGACTCAAATCGAAAAGGATCGAATCGAAACACAAAGAATCGAATCGAATCGAATTCGAAAGAATCGAATTGAATTGAAATGAAGAAGAATCGAATCGAATTGCATCGAATCGAAAATAATTGAAATCGAATTGAATAAAAAATAATCAAATCGAGTCGAATCAAAATAATTGGAATTGGAATCGAATCGATAATCGAACCGAAATCGAATCCAATCGAGTCGAATCGAAAATAATCGAATCGAATCAAATGGATTCAAAAAACAATTAAATCGAATCGAAAAGAATCGAATGGAATCGAAAAGAATCAAACCGAATCAAAAAGAATCGAAAAGAATTGAATCAAGAAGAATCGAAATGAATTGAATCGAGTAGAATCACATCGAAGCTAGGGTAAAAGAATCGAATCGAATCAAAAATTATCTAAATCAATCCAATGAAATCCAAAAGAATTGAATCGAATCGAATCGAAAAGATTCGAATCGAAATGTAACAAGTGGAATCCAAATGATCGAATCGAATCAAATCGAAAAGAATCGAATCGAAAAGAATCGAATTGAATTGAATCGATTCGAGAAGAATCGAATCGAAAAGAATCGAATCGAATCGAAAAGAATCGAATCGAAGAGAATATAATCGAAACAAAAAGAATCGAATCGAATCGAATCAAAAGAATCGAATCGAAACGACAAGAGGCGAATCGAATCGAATCGAAAAGAATCAAATTGAAAAGAATCGAATCAAATTGAAAAGAATCGAATCGAAAAAAATCGAATCAAAAAGAATCGAATCGAATCGAAAAGAATCGAATCGAATTGAAAAGATAGAATCGAATGGAATCGAATCGAAAAGAATCAATCGAATCGAATTGAATAGAAAAGAATCGAATAGATTCGAATCGACACGAATCGAAAAAAGTCGAAACGAATCGAATCATATCAAAGCGAAAAGCAATCGAATCGAATCAAAAAGAATCGAATCGAACTGAATCGAAAAGAATCGAATCGAACAGTACCGAATCGAATTGATAAGATTCGAATCAAATAAAATCGAAAAGAATCTAATTGAAACGAAAAGAATCCAATCGAATCGAATTGAAAGGAATCGAATTGAAAAAATCGAAACGAAAAGAATCGAATCGAATCGAATTGAAAAGAATTGAATCAAATCGAAAAGAATCGAATCGAATTGAAAAGAATCGAATCGAACTGAATCAAAAAGAATCGAATCGAACTGAATAGAAAAGAATCGAATCGAAATGTAACAAATTGAATCCAAATGATCGAATCGAATCAAATCGAAAAGAATCGAGCAGAATCGAATCGAAACGAAAAGAATCGAACTGAAAATAATCGAATCGAATCGAATAGAATAAATCGAATAGAATTGGAATCGAACGAAAAGAATCTTATCGAATCGAATCGAAAAGAATCGAATCGAATCGAATGGAGAAGATCAAATCGAACCGAATCGAAAAGAACTGAATCGAAAAGAATCGAATCGAAGAGAATCTAATCGAAACGAAAAGAATCAAATCGAATCCAAAAGAATAGAATCGAAACGAAAAGAGGCGAATCGAATCGAATCGAAAAGAAGCGAATAGAAAAAAAATCGAATCGAATCGAATCGAAAAGAATCGAATTGAAAAGAATAGAATCGAAAAAATTCGAATCGAATCAAATCGAAATGAATCGAATCGAATTAAAATCGGTTGAAAAGATCGAATCAAAAACATCAAAGAGAATCGAAACGAATCGAACGAATGATCGAATCAAATCGAATTGAAAAGAATCGTATCAAATCAAATCTAAAAGAATCGAATCGAATCGAATCAAAAAAGAATGGAATCGAATTGATTCGCATCGAAAAGAATCGATCGAATCGTATTGAATCGAAAGAATCGAATCGAATGGAATCGAATCGAATCGAAAAGAATCGAATCGAATCGAATCGAAAAGAATTGAATCGAAGAATATCAAATCGAATTGAAAAGAATTGACTCAAATCGAAAAGGATCGAATCGAAACCAAAGAATCGAATCGAATCGAATTCGAAAGAATCGAATTGAATTGAAATGAGAAGAATCGAATCGAATTGCATCGAATCGAAAATAATTGAATCGAATTGAATAAAAAATAATCAAATCGAGTCGAATCAAAAATAATTGGAATTGAATCGAATCGATAATCGAACCGAATCGAATCCATCGAGTCGAATCGAAAATAATCGAATCGAATCAAATGATTCAAAAAACAATTAAATCGAATCGAAAAGAATCGAATGAATCGAAAAGAATCAAACCGAATCAAAAAGAATCGAAAAGAATTGAATCAAGAAGAATCGAAATGAATTGAATCGAGTAGAATCACATCGAAGCTAGGGTAAAGAATCGAATCGAATCAAAAATTATCTAATCAATCCAATGAAATCCAAAAGAATTGAATCGAATCGAAATCGAAAAGATTCGAATCGAAATGTAACAAGTGGAATCCAAATGATCGAATCGAATCAAATCGAAAAGAATCGAATCGAAAAGAATCGAATTGAATTGAATCGATTCGAGAAGAATCGAATCGAAAAGAAGCGAATCGTATCAAATCGAATCGAATCGAAAAGAATCGAATCGAAGAGAATATAATCGAAACAAAAAGAATCGAATCGAATCGAATCAAAAAGAATCGAATCGAAACGACAAGAGGCGAATCGAATCGAATCGAAAAGAATCAAATTGAAAAGAATCGAATCAAATTGAAAAGAATCGAATCGAAAAATCGAATCAAAAGAATCGAATCGAATCGTATACAGAATCGAAAAGAATCGAAAAGAATAGAATCGAATGGAATTCGAATCGAAAAGAATCAATCGAATCGAATTGAATAGAAAAGAAATCGAATAGATTCGAATCGACACGAATCGAAAAAAGTCGAAACGAATCGAATCATATCAAAGCGCAAGAATCGAATCGAGTCCAAAAGAATCGAATCGAACTGAATCGAAAAGAATCGAATCGAACAGACCGAAAAGAATCGAATCGAAGAGAATCGTATCGAATCGAATCGAATAGAGAACCGAAAGAATCGAATCGATTCCAATCGACCTGAATCGAAAAGAATCGAATCGAACAGTATCGAATCTAATTGAAATTGAATCGAATCAAATAAAATAGAAGAGAATCAAATCGAAACGAAAAGAATCGAATCGAATCGAATTGAAAGATTGAATCAAATCGAAAAGAATCGAATCGAAAATGAAAGAATCGAATCGAATCGATCGAAATGATCGATTTGAAAGTATCGAGTTGAATCGAATCAAATCGAAAAGAATCAAATCGAATCGTATGGAATCAAAAAGAATCAAATCAAATCGAATCGAAAAGAATAGAACCGTATTTCATTGAATCGAAAGAATTGAATCGAAAAGAATCGAGTCGAATCAAAACGAATCGAATCAAATCGAAAAGAATCGTATCGATTTGAATCGAAAAGAAATCGGATCGAATCTTATATACTTGAATCAAAAAGAATCGGTCGATTCAAATCAAAAAAATCAAACCGAATAGAAAAGAATCGAATCGAAAAGAAAGAATCGATTCAAATCGAAAACCGAAAGGAATCAAAACGATTCGAATGGATACGAAACGAATCGAATCGAAAATAATAGAATCGAATCGTACCGAACCGAAATGAAAATAATCAATGGAATCGAATTGAAAATAACCGAATCAAATCAAATCGAAAATAATTGAAGCGGGGATTCCTGGGAGGGGCAGCGGTTTAGTGCCTGCCTTTGGCCCAGGGCGCGATCCTGGAGACCCGGGATCAAATCCCACATAGGGCTCCCGGTGCTTGGAGCTTGCTTCTCCCTCTGCCTATCTCTGCCTCTCTCTCTCTCTGTGACTATCATAAATAAATAAAAAATTTAGAAAAAAAAAGAAAATAATTGAAGCGAATCTAATAGAAAATAGTTGATTCGCATTGAATCGAATCGAAAAACATCGAAATGAATTGAATTGAAAATAATGAAATCGAATCGAAAATAATCGAATCGAAAGTAATCTTATCGAATCGAAAATAATCGAATCGAATCGAATCGAAAATACTTGAACCGAGTCGATCGAATTGAGTTGAAAATAATCGAATCAAACCGAATTGAATCGAAAATAATCGAATCGAATCGAATAGAAAAGAATCGAATGGAATCGAAAAGAATCGAATCATATCGAATTGAATCGAAAAGAATCGAATCGAAGAGAACCGAAAAGAATCGAATCGAATACAATCGAAAAGAATCGTATCGAATCGAAACGAATTGAATCGAAAGAATCGGATTCCAATCGAATTGAATTGAATAGATCGAATCGAACAGTACCGAATCGAATTGATAAGATTCGAATCAAGTAAAATCGAAAAGAATCTAATTGAAACGAAAGAATCCAATCGAATCGAATTGAAAGGAATCGAATCGAAAAAATCGAATCGAAAAGAATCGGAGTTGAGTTGAATCGAATCGAATCATATCGAATCGAAAAGAATCGAACCGAATCGAATTGAGTTGAAAAGAATTGAATCGAACTGATCAAAAAGAATCGAATCGACCTGAATAGAAAAGAATCGAATCGAATGTAACAAATTGAATCCAAATGATCGAATCGAATCAAATCGAAAAGAATCGAGCAGAATCGAATCGAAACGAAAAGAATCGAACTGAAATAATCGAATCGAATCGAATTCGAATCGAACAGAATTGAATCGAACGAAAAGAATCTTATCGAATCGAATCGAATCGAATGGAGAAGAATCAAATCGAACCGAATCGAAAAGAACTGAATCGAAAAGAATCGAATCGAAGAGAATCTAATCGAAACGAAAGGAATCAAATCGAATCCAAACAATAGAATCGAAACGAAAAGAGGCGAATCGAATCGAATCGAAAAGAAGCGAAAAGAAAAAAATCGAATCGAATCGAATCGAAAAGAATCGAATTAAAAAGAATAGAATCGAAACATTCGAATCGAAATGAATCGAATCGAATTAATCGGTTGAAAAGATCGAATCAAAAACATCAAAGAGAATCGAAACGAATCGATCGATCAAATCGAATTGAAAAGAATCGTATCAAATCAAATCTAAAAGAATCGATCGGGATCCCTGGGTGGTGCAGCGGTTTACCGCCTGCCTTTGGCCCAGGGCGCGATCCTGGAGACCCGGATCGAATCCCATGTCGGGCTCCCGGTGCATGGAGCCTGCTTCTCCCACTGCCTATGTCTCTGCCCCTCTCTCTCTTTCTCTCTGTGACTATCATAAATAAGTAAAAATAAAAAAAAATAAATAAAAATAATCGAATCGAATCGAATCGAATCAAAAGAATGGAATCGAATTGATTCGCATTGAAAAGAATCGATCGAATCGTATTGAATCGAAAAGAATCGAATCGAATCGAATCGAAGAATCGAATCGAAACGAATCGAATCGAAAAGAATCGAATCGAAAAGAATCGAATCGAAGAATATCAAATCGAATTGAAAAGAATTGACTCAAATCGAAAAGAATCGAATCGAACACAAAGAATCGAATCGAATCGAATTCGAAAGAATCGAATTGAATTGAAATGAGAAGAATCGAATCGAATTGCATCGAATCGAAAATAATTGAATCGAATTGAATAAAAAATAATCAAATCGAGTCGAATCAAAAATAATTGGAATTGAATCGAATCGATAATCGAACCGAATCGAATCCAATCGAGTCGAATCGAAAATAATCGAATCGAATCAAATGGATTCAAAAACAATTAAATCGAATCGAAAAGAATCGAATGGAAATCGAAAAGAATCAAACCGAATCAAAAGAATCGAAAAGAATTGAATCAAGAAGAATCGAAATGAATTGAATCGAGTAGAATCACATCGAAGCTAGGGTAAAAAAATCGAATCGAATCAAAAATTATCTAAATCAATCCAATGAAATCCAAAAGAATTGAATCGAATCGAATCGAAAAGATTCGAATCGAAATGTAACAAGTGGAATCCAAATGATCGAATCGAATCAAATCGAAAAGAATCGAATCGAAAAAGAATCGAATTGAATTGAATCGATTCGAGAAGAATCGAATCGAAAGAATCGAATCGAATCGAAAAGAATCGAATCGAGAGAATATAATCGAAACAAAAAGAATCGAATCGAATCGAATCAAAAAGAATCGAATCGAAACGACAAGAGGCGAATCGAATCGAATCGAAAAGAATCAAATTGAAAAGAATCGAATCAAATTGAAAAGAATCGAATCGAAAAAATCGAATCAAAAAGAATCGAATCGAATCGAAAAAGAATCGAATCGAATCGAAAAGAATAGAATCGAATGGAATCGAATCGAAAAGAATCAATCGAATCGAATTGAATAGAAAAGAATCGAATAGATTCAATCGACACGAATCGAAAAAGTCGAAACGAATCGAATCATATCAAAGCGAAAAGAATCGAATCGAATCAAAAAGAATCGAATCGAACTGAATCGAAAGAATCGAATCGAACAGTACCGAATCGAATTGATAAGATTCGAATCAAATAAATCGAAAAGAATCTAATTGAAACGAAAAGAATCCAATCGAATCGAATTGAAAGGAATCGAATTCGAAAAAAAAAATCGAAACGAAAAGAATCGAATCGAATGAAAGAATTGAATCAAATCGAAAAGAATCGAATCGAATTGAAAAGAATCGAATCGACTGAATCAAAAAGAATCGATCGAACTGAATAGAAAAGAATCGAATCGAAATGTAACAAATTGAATCCAAATGATCGAATCGAATCAAATCGAAAAGAATCGAGCAGAATCGAATCGAAACGAAAAGAATCGAACTGAAAATAATCGAATCGAATCGAATCGAATAGAATCGAATAGAATTGAATCGAACGAAAAGAATCTTATCGAATCGAATCGAAAAGAATCGAATCGAATCGAATGGAGAAGAATCAAATCGAACCGAATCGAAAAGAACTGAATCGAAAAGAATCGAATCGAAGAGAAATCTAATCGAAACGAAAAGAATCAAATCGAATCCAAAAGAATAGAATCGAAACGAAAAGAGGCGAATCGAATCGAATCGAAAGAAGCGAATAGAAAAAAATCGAATCGAATCGAATCGAAAAGAATCGAATTGAAAAGAATAGAATCGAAAAATTCGAATCGAATCAAATCGAAATGAATCGAATCGAATTAAATCGGTTGAAAAGATCGAATCAAAAACATCAAAGAGAATCGAAACAATCGAAACTATCGAATTGAATCAAATCGAATTGAAAAGAATCGTATCAATTCAAATCTAAAAGAATCGAATCGAATCGAATCAAAAAGAATGGAATCGAATTGATTCGCATCGAAAAGAATCGATCGAATCGTATTGAATCGAAAAGAATCGAATCGAATGAATCGAAGAATCGAATCGAAACGAATCGAATCGAAAGAATCGAATCGAAAAGAATCTGAATCGAGAATATCAAATCGAATTGAAAAGAATTGACTCAAATCGAAAAGAATCGAATCGAAACACAAAGAATCGAATCGAATCGAATTCGAAAGAATCGAATTGAATTGAAATGAGAAGAATCGAATCGAATTGCATCGAATCGAAAATAATTGAATCGAATTGAATAAAAATAATCAAATCGAGTCGAATCAAAAATAATTGGAATTGAATCGAATCGATAATCGAACCGAATCGAATCCAATCGAGTCGAATCGAAAATAATCGAATCGAATCAAATGGATTCAAAAACAATTAAATCGAATCGAAAAGAATCGAATGGAATCGAAAAGAATCAACCGAATCAAAAAGAATCGAAAAGAATTGAATCAAGAAGAATCGAAATGAATTGAATCGAGTAGAATCACATCGAAGCTAGGGTAAAAAATCGAATCGAATCAAAATTATCTAAATCAATCCAATGAATCCAAAAGAATTGAATCGAATCGAATCGAAAGATTCGAATCGAAATGTAACAAGTGGAATCCAAATGATCGAATCGAATCAATCGAAAAGAATCGAATCGAAAAGAATCGAATTGAATTGAATCGATTCGAGAAGAATCGAATCGAAAAGAATCGAATCGAATCGAAAAGAATCGAATCGAAGAGAATATAATCGAAACAAAAAGAATCGAATCGAATCGAATCAAAAAGAATCGAATCGAAACGAAAGAGGCGAATCGAATCGAATCGAAAAGAATCAAATTGAAAAGAATCGAATCAAATTGAAAAGAATCGAATCGAAAAATCGAATCAAAAAGAATCGAATCGAATCGAAAGAATCGAATCGAATCGAAAAGAATAGAATCGAATGGAATCGAATCGAAAAGAATCAATCGAATCGAATTGAATAGAAAGAATCGAATAGATTCGAATCGACACGAATCGAAAAAAGTCGAAACGAATCGAATCATATCAAAGCGAAAAGAATCGAATCGAATCAAAAAGAATCGAATCGAACTGAATCGAAAAAGAATCGAATCGAACAGTACCGAATCGAATTGATAAGATTCGAATCAAATAAATCGAAAAGAATCTAATTGAAACGAAAAGAATCCAATCGAATCGAATTGAAAGGAATCGAATTGAAAAAAATCGAAACGAAAGAATCGAATCGAATTGAAAAGAATTGAATCAAATCGAAAAGAATCGAATCGAATTGAAAAGAATCGAATCGAACTGAATCAAAAAGAATCGAATCGAACTGAATAGAAAAGAATCGAATCGAAATGTAACAAATTGAATCCAAATGATCGAATCGAATCAAATCGAAAAGAATCGAGCAGAATCGAATCGAAACGAAAAGAATCGAACTGAAAATAATCGAATCGAATCGAATCGAATTAGAATCGAATAGAATTGAATCGAACGAAAAGAATCTTATCGAATCGAATCGAAAAGAATCGAATCGAATCGAATGGAGAAGAATCAAATCGAACCGAATCGAAAAGAACTGAATCGAAAAGAATCGAATCGAAGAGAATCTAATCGAAACGAAAAAGAATCAAATCGAATCCAAAAGAATAGAATCGAAACGAAAAGAGGCGAATCGAATCGAATCGAAAAGAAGCGAATAGAAAAAAATCGAATCGAATCGAATCGAAAAGAATCGAATTGAAAAGAATAGAATCGAAAAATTCGAATCGAATCAAATCGAAATGAATCGAATCGAATTAAATCGGTTGAAAAGATCGAATCAAAAAACATCAAAGAGAATCGAAACGAAATCGAATTGAATCAAATCGAATTGAAAAGAATCGTATCAAATCAAATCTAAAAGAATCGAATCGAATCGAATCAAAAAGAATGGAATCGAATTGATTCGCATCGAAAGAATCGATCGAATCGTATTGAATCGAAAAGAATCGAATCGAATGGAATCGAATCGAATCGAAAAGAATCGAATCGAATCGAATCGAAAAGAATTGAATCGAAGAATATCAAATCGAATTGAAAAGAATTGACTCAAATCGAAAAGGATCGAATCGAAACACAAAGAATCGAATCGAATCGAATTCGAAAGAATCGAATTGAATTGAAATGAGAAGAATCGAATCGAATTGCATCGAATCGAAAATAATTGAACGAATTGAATAAAAATAATCAAATCGAGTCGAATCAAAAATAATTGGAATTGAATCGAATCGATAATCGAACCGAATCGAATCCAATCGAGTCGAATCGAAATAATCGAATCGAATCAAATGGATTCAAAAACAATTAAATCGAATCGAAAAGAATCGAATGGAATCGAAAAGAATCAAACCGAATCAAAAAGAATCGAAAAGAATTGAATCAAGAAGAATCGAAATGAATTGAATCGAGTAGAATCACATCGAAGCTAGGGTAAAAGAATCGAATCGAATCAAAAATTATCTAACTCAATCAATGAAATCCAAAAGAATTGAATCGAATCGAATCGAAAAGATTCGAATCGAAATGTAACAAGTGGAATCCAAATGATCGAATCGAATCAAATCGAAAGAATCGAATCGAAAGAATCGAATTGAATTGAATCGATTCGAGAAGAATCGAATCGAAAAGAAGCGAATCGTATCAAATCGAATCGAATCGAAAAGAATCGAATCGAAGAGAATATAATCGAAACAAAAGAATCGAATCGAATCGAATCAAAAGAATCGAATCGAAACGACAAGAGGCGAATCGAATCGAATCGAAAAGAATCAAATTGAAAGAATCGAATCAAATTGAAAAGAATCGAATCGAAAAAATCGAATCAAAAAGAATCGAATCGAATCGTAATCGAATCGAAAAGAATCGAAAAGAATAGAATCGAATGGAATCGAATCGAAAAGAATCAATCGAATCGAATTGAATAGAAAAGAATCGAATAGATTCGAATCGACACGAATCGAAAAAAAGTCGAAACGAATCGAATCATATCAAAGCGCAAAGAATCGAATCGAGTCCAAAAGAATCGAATCGAACTGAATCGAAAAGAATCGAATCGAACAGACCGAAAAGAATCGAATCGAAGAGAATCGTATCGAATCGAATCGAATAGAACCGAAAGAATCGAATCGATTCCAATCGACCTGAATCTGAAAAGAATCGAATCGAACAGTATCGAATCTAATTGAAATGAATCGAATCAAATAAATAGAAGAGAATCAAATCGAAACGAAAAGAATCGAATCGAATCGAATTGAAAAGAATTGAATCAAATCGAAAAGAATCGAATCGAAATGAAAAGAATCGAATCGAATCGATCGAAATGATCGATTTGAAAAGTATCGAGTTGAATCGAATCAAATCGAAAAGAATCAAATCGAATCGTATGGAATCAAAAAGAATCAAATCAAATCGAATCGAAAAGAATAGAACCGTATTTCATTGAATCGAAAAAGAATTGAATCGAAAAGAATCGAGTCGAATCAAAACGAATCGAATCAAATCGAAAAGAATCGTATCGATTTGAATCGAAAAGAATCGGATCGAATCTTATATACTTGAATCAAAAAGAATCGAGTCGATTCAAATCAAAAAAATCAAACCGAATAGAAAAGAATCGAATCGAAAAGAAAAGAATCGATTCAAATCGAAAACCGAAAGGAATCAAAACGATTCGAATGGATACGAAACGAATCGAATCGAAAATAATAGAATCGAATCGTACCGAACCGAAATGAAAATAATCAAATGGAATCGAATTGAAAATAACCGAATCAAATCAAATCGAAAATAATTGAAGCGGGGATTCCTGGGAGGGGCAGCGGTTTAGTGCCTGCCTTTGGCCCAGGGCGCGATCCTGGAGACCCGGGATCAAATCCCACATAGGGCTCCCGGTGCTTGGAGCTTGCTTCTCCCTCTGCCTATCTCTGCCTCTCTCTCTCTCTCTGTGACTATCATAAATAAATAAAAAATTTAGAAAAAAAAAGAAAATAATTGAAGCGAATCTAATAGAAAATAGTTGATTCGCATTGAATCGAATCGAAAAACATCGAAATGAATTGAATTGAAAATAATGAAATCGAATCGAAAAATAATCGAATCGAAAGTAATCTTATCGAATCGAAAATAATCGAATCGAATCGAATCGAAAATAATTGAACCGAGTCGATCGAATTGAGTTGAAAATAATCGAATCAAACCGAATTGAATCGAAAATAATCGAATCGAATCGAATAGAAAAGAATCGAATGGAATCGAAAAGAATCGAATCATATCGAATTGAATCGAAAAGAATCGAATCGAAGAGAACCGAAAAGAATCGAATCGAATACAATCGAAAAGAATCGTATCGAATCGAATCGAATTGAATCGAAAAGAATCGATTCCAATCGAATTGAATTGAATAGAATCGAATCGAACAGTACCGAATCGAATTGATAAGATTCGAATCAAGTAAAATCGAAAAGAATCTAATTGAAACGAAAAGAATCCAATCGAATCGAATTGAAGGAATCGAATCGAAAAATCGAATCGAAAAGAATCGAGTTGAGTTGAATCGAATCGAATCATATCGAATCGAAAAGAATCGAACCGAATCGAATTGAGTTGAAAAGAATTGAATCGAACTGAATCAAAAAGAATCGAATCGACCTGAATAGAAAAGAATCGAATCGAAATGTAACAAATTGAATCCAAATGATCGAATCGAATCAAATCGAAAAGAATCGAGCAGAATCGAATCGAAACGAAAGAATCGAACTGAAAATAATCGAATCGAATCGAATCGAATAGAATCGAACAGAATTGAATCGAACGAAAAGAATCTTATCGAATCGAATCGAATCGAATGGAGAAGAATCAAATCGAACCGAATCGAAAAGAACTGAATCGAAAAGAATCGAATCGAAGAGAATCTAATCGAAACGAAAGGAATCAAATCGAATCCAAAACAATAGAATCGAAAAGAAAAAAATCGAATCGAATCGAATCGAAAAGAATCGAATTAAAAAAGAATAGAATCGAAACATTCGAATCGAAATGAATCGAATCGAATTAAATCGTTGAAAAGATCGAATCAAAAAACATCAAAGAGAATCGAAAACGAATCGAATCAAATCGAATTGAAAAGAATCGTATCAAATCAAATCTAAAAGAATCGAATCGGGATCCCTGGGTGGTGCAGCGGTTTACCGCCTGCCTTTGGCCCAGGGCGCGATCCTGGAGACCCGGGATCGAATCCCATGTCGGGCTCCCGGTGCATGGAGCCTGCTTCTCCCACTGCCTATGTCTCTGCCCCCTCTCTCTCTTCTCTCTGTGACTATCATAAATAAGTAAAATAAAAAAAAATAAATAAAAATAATCGAATCGAATCGAATCGAATCAAAAAGAATGGAATCGAATTGATTCGCATTGAAAAGAATCGATCGAATCGTATTGAATCGAAAAGAATCGAATCGAATCGAATCGAAGAATCGAATCGAAACGAATCGAATCGAAAAGAATCGAATCGAAAAGAATCGAATCGAAGAATATCAAATCGAATTGAAACGAATTGACTTCAAATCGAAAAGAATCGAATCGAAACACAAAGAATCGAATCGAATCGAATTCGAAAGAATCGAATTGAATTGAAATGAGAAGAATCGAATCGAATTGCATCGAATCGAAAATAATTGAATCGAATTGAATAAAAATAATCAAATCGAGTCGAATCAAAAATAATTGGAATTGAATCGAATCGATAATCGAACCGAATCGAATCCAATCGAGTCGAATCGAAAATAATCGAATCGAATCAAATGGATTCAAAAACAATTAAATCGAATCGAAAAGAATCGAATGGAATCGAAAAGAATCAAACCGAATCAAAAGAATCGAAAAGAATTGAATCAAGAAGAATCGAAATGAATTGAATCGAGTAGAATCAAATCGAAGCTAGGGTAAAAGATTCGAATCGAATCAAAAATTATCTAAATCAATCCAATGAAATCCAAAGAATTGAATCGAATCGAATCGAAAAGATTCGAATCGAAATGTAACAAGTGGAATCCAAATGATCGAATCGAATCAAATCGAAAGAATCAAATCGAAAAGAATCGAATTGAATTGAATCGATTCGAGAAGAATCGAATCGTATCGAATCGAATCGAATCGAAAAGAATCGAATCGAAGAGAATATAATCGAAACGAAAAGAATCGAATCGAATCGAATCGAAAAGAATCGAATCGAAACGACAAGAGGCGAATCGAATCGAATCGAAAAGAATCAAATTGAAAGAATCGAATCAAATTGAAAAGAATCGAATCGAAAAAATCGAATCAAAAAGAATCGAATCGAATCGAAAAGAATCGAATCGAATTGAAAAGAATAGAATCGAATGGAATCGAATCGAAAAGAATCAATCGAATCGAATGGAATAGAAAAGAATCGAATAGATTCGAATCGACACGAATCGAAAAAAGTCGAAACGAATCGAATCATATCAAAGAGAAAAGAATCGAATCGAATCAAAAAGAATCGAATCGAACTGAATCGAAAAGAATCGAATCGAACAGTACCGAATCGAATTGATAAGATTCGAATCAAATAAAATCGAAAAGAATCTAATTGAAACGAAAAGAATCCAATCGAATCGAATTGAAAGGAATCGAATGAAAAAATCGAAACGAAAAGAATCGAATCGAATCGAATTGAAAAGAATTGAATCAAATCGAAAAGAATCGAATCGAATTGAAAAGAATCGAATCGAACTGAATCAAAAGAATCGAATCGAACTGAATAGAAAAGAATCGAATCGAAATGTAACAAATTGAATCCAAATGATCGAATCGAATCAAATCGAAAAGAATCGAGCAGAATCGAATCGAAACGAAAAGAATCGAACTGAAAATAATCGAATCGAATCGAATCGAATAGAATCGAATAGAATTGAATCGAACGAAAAGAATCTTATCGAATCGAATCGAAAGAATCGAATCGAATCGAATGGAGAAGAATCAAATCGAACCGAATCGAAAAGAACTGAATCGAAAAGAATCGAATCGAAGAGAATCTAATCGAAACGAAAAGAATCAAATCGAATCCAAAAGAATAGAATCGAAACGAAAAGAGGCGAATCGAATCGAATCGAAAAGAAGCGAATAGAAAAAAATCGAATCGAATCGAATCGAAAAGAATCGAATTGAAAAGAATAGAATCGAAAAATTCGAATCGAATCAATCGAAATGAATCGAATCGAATTAAATCGGTTGAAAAGATCGAATCAAAAAACATCAAAGAGAATCGAAACGAATCGAAACGAATCGAATTGAATCAAATCGAATTGAAAAGAATCGTATCAAATCAAATCTAAAAGAATCGAATCGAATCGAATCAAAAGAATGGAATCGAATTGATTCGCATCGAAAAGAATCGATCGAATCGTATTGAATCGAAAAGAATCGAATCGAATGGAATCGAATCGAATCGAAAAGAATCGAATCGAATCGAATCGAAAAGAATTGAATCGAAGAATATCAAATCGAATTGAAAAGAATTGACTCAAATCGAAAAGGATCGAATCGAAACACAAAGAATCGAATCGAATCGAATTCGAAAGAATCGAATTGAATTGAAATGAGAAGAATCGAATCGAATTGCATCGAATCGAAAATAATTGAATCGAATTGAATAAAAAATAATCAAATCGAGTCGAATCAAAAATAATTGGAATTGAATCGAATCGATAATCGAACCGAATCGAATCCAATCGAGTCGAATCGAAAATAATCGAATCGAATCAAATGGATTCAAAAACAATTAAATCGAATCGAAAAGAATCGAATGGAATCGAAAAGAATCAAACCGAATCAAAAAGAATCGAAAAGAATTGAATCAAGAAGAATCGAAATGAATTGAATCGAGTAGAATCACATCGAAGCTAGGGTAAAAGAATCGAATCGAATCAAAAATTATCTAACTCAATCCAATGAATCCAAAGAATTGAATCGAATCGAATCGAAAAGATTCGAATCGAAATGTAACAAGTGGAATCCAAATGATCGAATCGAATCAAATCGAAAAGAATCGAATCGAAAAGAATCGAATTGAATTGAATCGATTCGAGAAGAATCGAATCGAAAAGAAGCGAATCGTATCAATCGAATCGAATCGAAAAGAATCGAATCGAAGAGAATATAATCGAAACAAAAAGAATCGAATCGAATCGAATCAAAAAGAATCGAATCGAAACGACAAGAGGCGAATCGAATCGAATCGAAAAGAATCAAATTGAAAAGAATCGAATCAAATTGAAAAGAATCGAATCGAAAAAATCGAATCAAAAAGAATCGAATCGAATCGTATCGAATCGAAAAGAATCGAAAAGAATAGAATCGAATGGAATCGAATCGAAAAGAATCAATCGAATCGAATTGAATAGAAAAGAATCGATAGATTCGAATCGACACGAATCGAAAAAAGTCGAAACGAATCGAATCATATCAAAGCGCAAAGAATCGAATCGAGTCCAAAGAATCGAATCGACTGAATCGAAAAGAATCGAATCGAACAGACCGAAAAGAATCGAATCGAAGAGAATCGTATCGAATCGAATCGAATAGAACCGAAAGAATCGAATCGATTCCAATCGACCTGAATCGAAAAGAATCGAATCGAACAGTATCGAATCTAATTGAAATGAATCGAATCAAATAAAATAGAAGAGAATCAAATCGAAACGAAAAGAATCGAATCGAATCGAATTGAAAAGAATTGAATCAAATCGAAAAGAATCGAATCGAAATGAAAAGAATCGAATCGAATCGATCGAAATGATCGATTTGAAAAGTATCGAGTTGAATCGAATCAAATCGAAAAGAATCAAATCGAATCGTATGGAATCAAAAAGAATCAAATCAAATCGAATCGAAAAGAATAGAACCGTATTTCATTGAATCGAAAAGAATTGAATCGAAAAGAATCGAGTCGAATCAAAACGAATCGAATCAAATCGAAAAGAATCGTATCGATTTGAATCGAAAAGAATCGGATCGAATCTTATATACTTGAATCAAAAAGAATCGAGTCGATTCAAATCAAAAAATCAAACCGAATAGAAAAGAATCGAATCGAAAAGAAAAGAATCGATTCAAATCGAAAACCGAAAGGAATCAAAACGATTCGAATGGATACGAAACGAATCGAATCGAAATAATAGAATCGAATCGTACCGAACCGAAATGAAAATAATCAAATGGAATCGAATTGAAAATAACCGAATCAAATCAAATCGAAAATAATTGAAGCGGGGATTCCTGGGAGGGGCAGCGGTTTTAGTGCCTGCCTTTGGCCCAGGGCGCGATCCTGGAGACCCGGGATCAAATCCCACATAGGGCTCCCGGTGCTTGGAGCTTGCTTCTCCCTCTGCCTATCTCTGCCTCTCTCTCTCTCTCTGTGACTATCATAAATAAATAAAAAATTTAGAAAAAAAAAGAAATAATTGAAGCGAATCTAATAGAAAATAGTTGATTCGCATTGAATCGAATCGAAAAACATCGAAATGAATTGAATTGAAAATAATGAAATCGAATCGAAAATAATCGAATCGAAAGTAATCTTATCGAATCGAAAATAATCGAATCGAATCGAATCGAAAATAACTGAACCGAGTCGATCGAATTGAGTTGAAAATAATCGAATCAAACCGAATTGAATCGAAAATAATCGAATCGAATCGAATAGAAAAGAATCGAATGGAATCGAAAAGAATCGAATCATATCGAATTGAATCGAAAAGAATCGAATCGAAGAGAACCGAAAAGAATCGAATCGAATACAATCGAAAAGAATCGTATCGAATCGAATCGAATTGAATCGAAAAGAATCGATTCCAATCGAATTGAATTGAATAGAATCGAATCGAACAGTACCGAATCGAATTGATAAGATTCGAATCAAGTAAAATCGAAAAGAATCTAATTGAAACGAAAAGAATCCAATCGAATCGAATTGAAAGGAATCGAATCGAAAAAATCGAATCGAAAAAGAATCGAGTTGAGTTGAATCGAATCGAATCATATCGAATCGAAAAGAAGTCGAACCGAATCGAATTGAGTTGAAAAGAATTGAATCGAACTGAATCAAAAAGAATCGAATCGACCTGAATAGACAAGAATCGAATGAAATGTAACAAATTGAATCCAAATGATCGAATCGAATCAAATCGAAAAGAATCGAGCAGAATCGAATCGAAACGAAAAGAATCGACTGAAAATAATCGAATCGAATCGAATCGAATAGAATCGAACAGAATTGAATCGAACGAAAAGAATCTTATCGAATCGAATCGAATCGAATGGAGAAGAATCAAATCGAACCGAATCGAAAAGAACTGAATCGAAAAGAATCGAATCGAAGAGAATCTAATCGAAACGAAAGGAATCAAATCGAATCCAAAACAATAGAATCGAACGAAAAGAGGCGAATCGAATCGAATCGAAAAGAAGCGAATAGAAAAAAATCGAATCGAATCGAATCGAAAAGAATCGAATTAAAAAGAATAGAATCGAAACATTCGAATCGAAATGAATCGAATCGAAATTCAAATCGGTTGAAAAGATCGAATCAAAAAACATCAAAGAGAATCGAAACGAATCGAATCGAATCAAATCGAATTGAAAAGAATCGTATCAAATCAAATCTAAAAGAATCGAATCGGGATCCCTGGGTGGTGCAGCGGTTTACCGCCTGCCTTTGGCCCAGGGCGCGATCCTGGAGACCCGGGATCGAATCCCATGTCGTGCTCCCGGTGCATGGAGCCTGCTTCTCCCACTGCCTATGTCTCTGCCCCTCTCTCTCTTCTCTCTGTGACTAATCAATAAATAAGTAAAAATAAAAAAATAAATAAAAATAATCGAATCGAATCGAATCGAATCAAAAGAATGGAATTCGAATTGATTCGCATTGAAAAGAATCGATCGAATCGTATTGAAATCGAAAAAGAATCGAATCGAATCGAATCGAAGAATCGAATCGAAACGAATCGAATCGAAAAGAATCGAATCGAAAGAAGATCGAATCGAAGAATATCAAATCGAATTGAAAAGAATTGACTCAAATCGAAAAGAATCGAATCGAAACACAAAGAATCGAATCGAATCGAATTCGAAAGAATCGAATTGAATTGAAATGAGAAGAATCGAATCGAATTGCATCGAATCGAAAATAATTGAATCGAATTGAATAAAAAATAATCAAATCGAGTCGAATCAAAAATAATTGGAATTGAATCGAATCGATAATCGAACCGAATCGAATCCAATCGAGTCGAATCGAAAATAATCGAATCGAATCAAATGGATTCAAAAACAATTAAATCGAATCGAAAAGAATCGAATGGAATCGAAAAGAATCAAACCGAATCAAAAGAATCGAAAGAATTGAATCAAGAAGAATCGAAATGAATTGAATCGAGTAGAATCACATCGAAGCTAGGGTAAAAAATCGAATCGAATCAAAAATTATCTAAATCAATCCAATGAAATCCAAAAGAATTGAATCGAATCGAATCGAAAAGATTCGAATCGAAATGTAACAAGTGGAATCCAAATGATCGAATCGAATCAAATCGAAAGAATCGAATCGAAAAGAATCGAATTGAATTGAATCGATTCGAGAAGAATCGAATCGAAAAGAATCGAATCGAATCGAAAAGAATCGAATCGAAGAGAATATAATCGAAACAAAAAGAATCGAATCGAATCGAATCAAAAAGAATCGAATCGAAACGACAAGAGGCGAATCGAATCGAATCGAAAAGAATCAAATTGAAAGAATCGAATCAAATTGAAAAGAATCGAATCGAAAAAATCGAATCAAAAAGAATCGAATCGAATCGAAAAGAATCGAATCGAATTGAAAAGAATAGAATCGAATGGAATCGAATCGAAAAGAATCAATCGAATCGAATTGAATAGAAAAGAATCGAATAGATTCGAATCGACACGAATCGAAAAAAGTCGAAACGAATCGAAATCATATCAAAGCGAAAGAATCGAATCGAATCAAAAAGAATCGAATCGAACTGAATCGAAAAGAATCGAATCGAACAGTACCGAATCGAATTGATAAGATTCGAATCAAAAAAATCGAAAAGAATCTAATTGAAACGAAAAGAATCCAATCGAATCGAATTGAAAGGAATCGAATTGAAAAAATCGAAACGAAAAAAGAATCGAATCGAATTGAAAAGAATTGAATCAAATCGAAAAGAATCGAATCGAATTGAAAAGAATCGAATCGAACTGAATCAAAAAGAATCGAATCGAACTGAATAGAAAAGAATCGAATCGAAATGTAACAAATTGAATCCAAATGATCGAATCGAATCAAATCGAAAAGAATCGAGCAGAATCGAATCGAAACGAAAAGAATCGAACTGAAAATAATCGAATCGAATCGAATCGAATAGAATCGAATAGAATTGAATCGAACGAAAAGAATCTTATCGAATCGAATCGAATCGAATGGAAAGAATCAAATCGAACCGAATCGAAAAGAACTGAATCGAAAAGAATCGAATCGAAGAGAATCTAATCGAAACGAAAAGAATCAAATCGAATCCAAAAGAATAGAATCGAAACGAAAAGAGGCGAATCGAATCGAATCGAAAAGAAGCGAAGAAAAAAAAATCGAATCGAATCGAATCGAAAAGAATCGAATTAAAAAGAATCGAATCGAAAACACGAATCGAAATGAATCGAATCGATTAAATCGGTTGAAAGATCGAATCAAAAAACATCAAAGAGAATCGAAACGAATCGAATCAAATCGAATGAAAAGAATGTATCAAATCAAATAAAAGAATCGAATCGGGATCCCTGGGTGGTTTGGCAGCGGTTTACCGCCTGCCTTTGGCCAGGGCGCGATCCTGGAGACCCGGGATCGAATCCCATGTCGGGCTCCAGGTGCATGGAGCCTGCTTCTCCCATGCCTATGTCTCTGCCCCTCTCTCTCTTTCTCTCTGTGCTATCATAAATAAGTAAAAATAAAAAAAAAAAATAAATAAAAATAATCGAATCGAATCGAAATCGAATCAAAAAGAATGGAATCGAATTGATTCGCATTGAAAGAATCGATCGAATCGTATATGAATCGAAAAGAATCGAATCGAATCGAATCGAAGAATCGAATCGAAACGAATCGAATCGAAAAGAATCGAATCGAAAAGAATCGAATCGAAGAATATCAAATCGAATTGAAAAGAATTGACTCAAATCGAAAAGAATCGAATCGAAACACAAAGAATCGAATCGAATCGAATTCGAAAGAATCGAATTGAATGAAATGAGAAGAATCGAATCGAATTGCATCGAATCGAAAATAATTGAATCGAATTGAATAAAAATAATCA
>NW_023331749.1:0-34575 GCF_011100685.1 Canis lupus familiaris | reverse complement strand
AGGACCAGAGTCACCAGATCTGGTGAGGCCCAGTTAAGCTCAGAGTCACCAGTTCCAGGTGAGGCCAAGAAGGAGTCCACAGCAATCAGTTCCAGGTGGGGTGACAAAGTCACCAGGACTGGATGAGGACCAGATGGGGACCAGATTAACCAGGTTCATGTGATTCCCAGGTGGTGACCCGAGTTAGGATTTCCGGGTGAGGACCAGGTAAGGTCCAGATTCACCAGGCCCAAGTGAGGCCCACGTGGGGACCTGTGTCACCAGGCATGTGTGAGACCAAGGTGACAACGCCACTCACCTGGTCCAGGTGAGGCCCACCTGCAGGCCATGCAGAGGAACCATGTCCCGATGATGCCCAGGTAGGGACTAGAATTACCAGGTCCAGGTAAGGCCAACCTCCAGGCCATGTGTGGAACAATGTCCCGATGATTCCCAGGTAGAGACCAGAGTTACCAGGTCCAGGTGAGGCCAACCTGCAGGCCATGCAGTGGAACCATGTCCCGATGATGCCCAGGTAGGGACCAGAGTCACCAGGTCCAAATAGGCCCAGATGGAGCATATTCACTAGGTCCAGGTGTGGCCCACTTGAGGACCAGAGTCACCAGATCTGGTTGAGGCCTAGAGGGGTACCAGAATCACCTGGTCCAGGTGACATCCAGATAGGGTCCAGAGTCACCAGATCAGGGTGAGGCCCAGTGAGGTTCCAGAGTCATCATGTCCAGGTGAGGCTCAGGTGTGGAATGGAGTCACCAGGTACCAATGATGCCCAGGTGAGGACCAGAGTCACCAGGTCTGGGTGACGCGCAGATAGGATCAGAGTCACCAGTTCTAGTTGAGGCCAAGAAGAGTCCACAGCAATCAGGTCCAGGTGGGGAAAAAGTCACCAGGACTGGGTGACCAGAGTCCCCGGGTCTGGGACAGGACCAGGTAAGGACCAGATTAACAGGTCCAAGAGGCCCACGTGGGGACCTGAGTCACCAGGTTTGGGTGATGTCCAGGTGGCAACCTCACTCACCAGGTCCAAGTGAGGCGAACCTGCAGGCCAGAGTCACCAGATCCAGGTGAGGCCCTAGTGGGGACCCGAGTCACCAGGTAAATGTGAGTCTACAAGAACACCACAGTCACCAGGGCCAGGTGGTTCAGGTGGGAACGAGAGTCACCAGGTCCAGGTGAGACCCAGGTGGGACGACAGTCTCCAGGTCCAGATTGAGGCCTAGGTGGGGGGACCAGGGTCATCAGGACCAGTTGAGGCCAAAATGCGGAGCAAAGTTATCATGTCCATGTGAGGCTCAGGTGCGGAACAGAGTAACCATGTCCCATTGATGCCAGGTGGGAAAAGAGTCACAAGATCCAGACGAGGTCTAAGTGAGGAGTAGATTCACCAAGTCCTGTTGAGGCTCAGTTGAGGACCAGTGTCCCCAGCTCCGGGTGAGACCCAGAGGGGGACCAGAGTCACCCGGTACTGGTGATATCCAGGTGGGGACCAGAGTCACCACGTCAGGTTGAGGCCCAGAGAGGGACGAGAATCACTAGGTCCAGGTGAGGCCCCGATGTGGAACTGAGAAACCAGGTCCCATGATGCCCATGAGGACCTGAGTCACCAGGTCCAGGTGAGGTCCCTGTGGTAACCAGTCACCTCGTCCAGGTGAGGCCCAGGTGGGACCACAGTCACCAGGTCCAGGTGAGGCCCAGGTATATAAGAGAGTATCCAGGTCCCAATGATGGCCAGGTAAGGACCAGAGTCAACAGATCCAGGAGAGGCCCAAATATTTCAGAGTCATTGTGTTACAGGTGAGGCCAGATGGAGACCACAGGAACCAGGTCCAGGAGAGCCCCATATGGGAACCAGAGCCACCAGATCCAGGTGATGTCCGGGTGGGACCACAGTCACAGGTCCAGGTGAGGCGCAGGTGGCAACAGGATTCACCAAGTCCAGGTGAGGCCCAGGTGGTGACCAGATTTACCAGTTCCGGGTGAGGACTAGGTAAGGACCACATTCACCAGGTCAAGTGAGGCCCACGTGGGGACCTGTGTCACCAGGCATGGGTAAGACCCAGGTGGGAACCCCACTCACCAGGTGAAGATGAGGCCAACCTGCAGGCCATGCAGAGGAACCATGTCCCGATGATGCCCCAGGCTAGGCGACCAGAGTTACCAGGTCCACGTGAGGCCAACCAGCAGGCCATGCAGTGGAACCATGTCCCGGTAATGCCGAGGTAGGGATCAGAATCACCATATCCAAATGAGGCCAGATGGAGCATATTAACTAGGTCTAGGTAAGGCCCAGTTGAGGACCAGAGTCACCAGAATCTGGTTGAGCCTATAAGGGTACCAGAATCACCTGTTCAGGTGACATCGAGATGGGGACCAGAGTCCCCAGGTCAGGGTGAGGCCCAGAGAGGTTCCAGAGTCATCATGTCCAGGTGAGGCCTCAGGTGTGGAACAGAGTCACCAGGTACCAATGATGCCTAGTTTGAGGACCAGATTCACCAGGTCTGGGTGATGCGCAGATAGGATCAGAGTCACCACTCCAGGTGAGGCCAAGAAGGCGTCCACAGCAATCAGGTCGATGTGGGGAACAAAGTCACCAGGACTGGGTGAGGCCCTATGGGGACCAGATTCACCAGGCCCAGGTGATTCCCAGGTGGTGACCAGAGGTACCAGTTCCGGGGAAGGACCAGGTAAGGACCAGATTCACCAGGTCAAATTGAGGGCCACGTGGGGACCTGTGTCACCATGTACGGGTGAGGCACAATTGGCAACACACTCACCAGGTCCAGGTGAGGCCAACCTGCAGGTGATGGAGAGGAACCGTGTCCGATGATGCCCAGGTAGGGACCAGAGTTACCAGGTCCAGGTGAGGCCAACCTGTAGGCCATGCAGTGAAACCATGTCCCGATGATGCCCAGGTAGAGACCAGAGTCACCAGGTCAAAATGAGGACCAGGGGCAACCCCGGTGGCGCAGCGGTTTTAGCGCCGCCTGCAGCCCAGTGCGTGATCCTGGAGACCCTGGATCGAGTCCCACGTCAGGCTCCCTGCATGGAGCCTGCTTCTCCCTCTGCCTGTGTCCTCTGCCTCTCTCTCTCTCTCTCTCTCTCTCTGCATCTCTATGAATAAATAAATAAAAAAAATCAAAATGAGGACCAGATGGGGCATATTCACTAGGTCCCGGTGAGGCCCATTGAGGACCAGAGTCACCAGATCTGGTTGAGTCCTAGAGGGGGTACCAGAATCACCTGACCCAGGTGACATCCAGATGGAGACCAGAGTCATCAGGTCAGGGTGACACACCAGGGAGTTTCCAGAGTCATCATGTCCAGGTGAGACTCAGGTGTTGGAACAGTGTCAACAGGTACCAATGATGCCCAGGGTAGGACCAGAGTCACCAGATCTCGGTGACGCGCAGATAGGATCAGAGTCACCAGTACCAGGTGAGGCTAAGAAAGAGTCCACAGCAATCAGGTCCCGGTGGGGAACAAAGCCACCAGGACTGGGTGAGGCCCAGATGGGGACCAGATTCACCATGTCCAGGTGAGGCCCAGGTGGTGACCAGAGTCCCCGGGTCTGGGAGAGGACCAGGTAAGGACCAGATTCACCAGATCCAAGAGGCCCACGTGGGGACAGAGTCCCCAGGAATGGGTGAGGTCCTGGAGGCAACCCCACTCACCAGCTCCAGGTGAGGCCAGCCTGCAGGCCAGAGTCACCAGATCCATGTGAGGCCCTAGTGGGGACCGGAGTCACCAGGTAAATGTGAGTCTACAAAAACACCACAGTCACCAGGTCCAGGTGTGGTTCATGTGGGAACGAGAGTCACCAGGTCCACGTGAGACCCAGGTGGGGACCACAGTCACCAGGTCCAGATTGAGGCCTAGGGGGGGACCAGAGTCATCAGGACCAGTTGAGGCCAAAGTGTGGAGCAAACTTATCATGTCCAGGTGAGGCCCAGGTGGGGAACAGAGTAACCATGTCCCATTGATGCCAGGTGGGAAAAGAGTCACAAGGTCCAGACGAGGCCTAAGTGAGGTGTAGATTCACCAGGTCCTGTTTAGGCCCAGTTGAGGACCAGAGTACCCAGCTCCGGGTGAGTCCCAGAGGTCGACCAGAGTCCACCCGGTTCTGGGTGATATCCAGGTGGGGACCAGAGTCAGCACGTCAGGGTGAGTCCCAAGGTCGGACGAGAATCACTAGGTCCAGGTGAGGCCCCGATGTGGAACTGAGAAACCAGGTCCCATGATGCCCATATGAGGACTTGAGTCACCAGGTCCAGGTGAGGTCCCTGTGGGAAACCAGTCACCTCTTCCAGGTGAGGCCCCGGTGGGACCACACTCACCAGGTCCAGACGAGGCCCAAGTTATATAAGAGAGTATCCAGGTCCCAATGATGTCCAGGTAAGGACCAGAGTCAACAGGTCCAGGAGAGGCCCAAATATGGTTCAGAGTCATTGTGTTCCAGGTGAGGCCAGATGGAGACATCAGGAACCAGGTCCAGGAGTGCCCCTTATGGGAACCAGAGCCGCCAGATCCAGGAGAGGTCCAGGTGGGACCACAGTCACAAGGTCCAGGTAAGGCGCAGGTGGCAACAGGATTCACCAAGTCCAGGTGAGACCCAGGTGGCGACCATTCACCAGATCCAGGTGAGGACCAGCTAAGGACCTGTGACAGCTTAACCACCTGATCCTGACCCAGGATCACCTGACCTCTAACTGTTGACTCTGGTTCTCTCAAGAGCCTCCCCTGTACCTGGTGATCCTGGTCCGCAACTGGGGCCCCACCTGAACGTGGTGACCCTTGTCACCACGTGGGACTCACCAGGACCTGCTTACTGTGTTCCACACCTTGGCCTCAAGTAGACCCTGTTGACCATGGTCCCCAAGGCGGCCTCACATAGATCTGTTTCCTCTGATCCCCACCGGGGCCTCACGTGTACCTGGTAACTCTGGTCCTCACCTGGGCCTCATCTGGACCTAGTGACTCTTGTCCCCACCTGGGCTTCACCTGGATCTGGTGACTCTGGTCCCCACCTGGAACTCACCTGGAACTGGTGACTCTGGTCCTCAGTTTGGCCTCACCTGGACCTGATTTCTCTCGTCCCCACTTTGACCTCACTCAGAACTGCTGAATCTTGACACACCTAGGCCGCACGCAGACCTGGTGACTCTTGTCCCCAGCTCTGCCTCAATTGGACCTGATGAATCTGCTCCTCACGTTGGCCTCACATGGACCTGGGACTCAGCTGGATAGAGTGGCTCTGGTTCCCACAAGGGGGCTCACATGATACTGGTGACTGTGGTCCCACCTGGGCCTCACCTGGACGATGTGACTGGTTCCCACAGGGACCTCACCTGGACCTGGTGACTCAGGTCCTCATATGGGCATCATGGGACCTGGTTTCTCAGTTCCACATCGGGACCTAACCTGGACCTAGTGATTCTCGTCCCATTATGGTCCTCACCCTGACGTGGTGACTCTGGTCCCCACCTGGGTTTCACATGGATCTGGTGACTCTGGTCCCCACCTGGACTTCACCTGTATCTGGTGACTATGGTCCCCACCTGGACCTCTCCTGGACCTGGTGACTCTCTTTCCAACATGGACATCACCTGGATCTGGTGGCTCTGGTTCCCATATGGGGCTCTCCTGGATCTGTTCCCTGTGGTCTCCCTCTGGCCTCACCTGGAACACAATGACTCTGATCTATATTTGGGCCTCTCCTGGACCTGTTGACTCTGGTCCTTACCTGGGCATCATTGGGACCTGGATACTCTCTTATATACCTGGGCCTCACCAGGACCTGGTGACTGTGGTCCACCTGGGCCTCACCTGGATGGGTGACTGGTTCCCACAGGGACATCACCTGGACCTGGTGACTCAGGTCCTCATATGGGGCATATTGGGACCTGGTTTCACAGTTCCACATAGGGGCCTCACCTGGACCTAGTGATTCTCTCCCCCTCTGGGCCTCACCCTGACTTGTGACACTGGTCCCCACCTGGATATCACCAGAACCGGGTGACACACCCGGAGCTGGGGACACTGGTCCTCAGGTGGGCCTCAACAGGACCTGGTGAATCTACTCCAATCTTAGGCTTCACCTGGAACTGGTGACTCTGATCCTATCTGCGCGTCACCCAGACCTGGTGAATCTGGTCCTCAACTGGGCATCATTGGTACCTGGTGCCTCTGTTCCACACCTGAGCCTCACCTGGACATGATGACTCTGGAACCTCTCTGGTCCTCACCCTGACCTGGTGACTCTGGTCCCCATCTCGATGTCACCTGAACCAGGTGATTCTAGTACCCTTATAGGGCTCAACCAGATGTGGTGACTCTGGTCCTCAACTGGGCCTCACCTAGACCTAGTGAATATGCTCCATCTGGGCCTCATTTGGACATGGTGATTCTGATCCCTACATCGGCATTACCGGGACATGGTAATCACCATGGCCATCACCAGGCCCAGGTGATTCCCAGGTGGTGACCAGAGTTACCAGTTCCGGGGAAGGACCAGGTAAGGACCAGATTCACCAGGTCCAATTGAGGCCCACTTGGGGACCTGTGTCACTATGTATGGGTGAGGCTCAATTGGCAACCCCACTCACTAGGTTCAGGTGAGGCCAACCTGCAGGTGATGGAGAGGAACCGTGTCCCGATGATGCCCAGGTAGGGACCAGAGTTACCAGGTCCAGGTGAGGCCAACTTGCAGGCCATGCAGTGGAACCATGTCCCGATGATGCCCAGGTAGGGACCAGAGTTACCAGGTCCAGGTGAGTCCAACCTGCAGGCCATGCAGTGGAACCATATCCCTATGATGCCGAGGTAGGGACCAGAGTCACCAGGTCCAAATGAGGCCCACATGGAGCATATTCACTTGGTCCAGGTGAGGCTCAGTTGAGGACCAGAGTCACCAGATCTGGTTGAGGCCTAGAGGGATACGAGAATCCCCTGATCTAGGTGACATTCTGATGGGGACCACAGTCACCAGGGAAGGGTGAGGCCCAGAGAGGTTCCAGAGTCATCATGTCCAGGTGAGGCTCAGGTGTAGAACAGAGTCACCAGGTACCAATGATGCCCAGGTGAGGACCAGAGTCACCAGGTCTGGATGACGCGCACATATGATCAGAGTCACCAGTTCCAGGTGAGGCCAAGAGAGAGTCCACAGCAATCAGGTCCAGGTGGGGAACAAATCACCAGGACTGGTTGAGGCCCAGATGGGGACCAGATTCACCAGGTCCAAGTGAGGCGAGGTGGTGACCAGAGTTCCCGGGTCTGGGAGGGGACCACGTAAGGACAAGATTCACCAGGTCCAAGAGGCCCACGTGTGGAACTGAGTCACCAGGTATGGGTGAGGCCCAGGTGGCAACCCCACTCACCAAGTCCAGGGGAGGCCAACTTGCAGGCCAGAGTCACCAGATCCATGTGAGGCCCTAGTGGGGACCGGAGTCACCAGATAAATGTGAGTCTACAAGAAAACCACAGTCAACAAGGCAAGGTGTGGTTCATTTGGGAACGAGAGTCACCAGGTCCAGGTGAGACCCAAGTGAGGACCATAGTCACCAGGTCTAGATTGAGGCCTAGGTGGAGGGAACAGATTGATCAGGACAAGTTGAGGCCAAAGTGTGAAGAAAAGTTACCATGTCCAGGTGAGGCCCAGGTGGGGAACACAGTAACCATGTCCCTTTGATGCCAGGTGGGAAAAGGGTCACAAGGTCCAGACGAGGTCTAAGTGAGGAGTAGATTCACCAGGTCCTGTTGAGGCCCAGCTGAGGACCAGTGTCCCAAGCTCCAGGTGAGTCCCAGAGGGGGACCAGAGTCACCCGGTTCTGGTGATATCCAGGTGGGAACCAGAGTCAGCACGTCAGGAATAGGCCTAGAGGGGGAAGAGGATCACTAGGTCCAGGTGAGGCTCCGATGAGGAACTGAGAAACCAGGTTCCATAATGCCCATATGAGGACCTGAGTCACCAGGTCCAGGTGAGGTCCCTGTGGGAACCAGTCACCTCCTGCAGGTGAGGCCCAGGTGGGACCACACTCACCAGGTCCAGGTGAGGCCCAGTTATAAAAGAGAGTATCCAGGTCCCAATTATGCGCCGGTAAGGACCAGAGTCAACAGGTGCAGGAGAGGTCCAAATATGGATCAGAGTCATTGTGTTCCAGGTGAGGCCAGATGGAGACCACAGGAACCAGGTCCAGGAGAGCCCCATATGGGAACCAGAGCCACCAGATCCAGGTGAGGTCCAGGTGTAGCCACAGTCACAAGGTCCAGGTGAGGTGCAGGTGGCAACAGGACTCACCAAGTCCAGGTGAAGCCCAGGTGGCGACAAGTCACCACATCCAGGTGCGGAGCAGCTAAGGACCAGAATCACCAGGCCCAATTGAACCCCAAGGGGAGACCAGAGTCACCAGGTAAGGGTGAGGCCCAGAGGGGGAACCAGAGTAACCATTTAGTTGAGGCCCAGAATGGGACCAGAGATCCCTGGTCAAAGTGAGGCTCATGTGGGGTATAGAGTATCCAGGTCCCAGTGATGCCTGGGTGAGGACCAGAGTCACTAGGGCCATGCAGGACCAGATGGGGAACAGAATCACTAGGTCCTGGTGAGGCATAGAAACACACCCCAGTCAGCAGTATCAGGTGAGCCCCTTGTGGGAACCAGACCCACTCTATCCAGCTGAGTCGCAGGTCCATGTGAGGCCCACGTGAGGACCAGATTCATCAGGTCGAATTGAGGCATAGCTGGGGACAAGAGTCACCAGGTCTGGGTGCGGCCTAGGTGGGGCAAGATTCAGCAGTTCTGAGTTAGGTCAAAATGGGGACGAGAAACACCAGGTCCAGGTGAGGCCAAACTGAGGACCAGAGTCACCAGATCCAGGTGAGGTCCATGTTGGAAAGAGAGTCACCAGGTCCAGGAGAGGTCCCGGTGTGGACCAGAGTCACCAGATCAGGTGAAGCCCAGTTGGGGACCAGAGTCACTAGGTCCAGATGAGGCCCAGGTGAGGACCAGAGTTACCAGGTACACGTGAGGCCTCGGTGGGGATCAGAGGCAACAGGTCCATGTGAGACCAGCTTGAGGACCATGGTCAACAGGTCTACTTGATGCCCAGGAGTGGAACATAGTAAGCAGGTCCAGGTGAGTCCTCCGTGGTGAAAAGTGTCACCATGTCCAGATGAGGCCCTGGTGGGGACCAGGATCACCAGGTACAGGGGAGGACCTTGAAATAACCAGAGTCAACAGTTCGAGGTCAGGCGCAGGAGGCAACAAGTGTCAGGAGGTCCAAGTCAGGCCAAAGTGGGTTTCACAGTCACTAGGGAACGGTGAGAACCAGAGGGGGACCAGAGTCATGTGGTCCAGGTGAGGTCCAGTTGTGGAACACAGTCACCGGGTCCCAATTTTGCCCAGGTGAGGACCATGGACAACAGGGCCAGGTGAGGCCCAGATGGGGACCGGATTCCCCATTTCCAGGTGAAGCCCAGGTGGGGACCACATCACCAGATCCAGGTTAGTCTCAGGTGCAGACCAGAATCACCAGGTCCAGGTGAGGCGGAGGTGGCAACCACACACACCAGGTCCCGGTGAGTCCTTGGTGGGGACCAGAGTCACGAGGTACATGAGAAGCTAGAAACACTGCAGCCACCAGGTCCACATGATGTCCATGTGGGAACGAGAATCACCAGTTACAAATGAGGACCAGGTGGGGATCCGACTCACCATGTCCAGGTGAGACCCAGGTGGGAACCAGTGTCACCATGTCCAGGTGTGGCCCAGGTGAAGACCAGAGTTATAGGTCCGGCTGGGTCACTGTTAGTGAACAGTGTAACCATATCCTAATGCTACCCAGGTGGGTACGAAAGACACCAGGTCCTGGTGAGGCCCAGGTGGGACCAGAGACATGAGGTCCGGGTGAGGTCCCGATGGGAACCACAGTCACCAGGTCAGGTGAGGCCATGCTTAGGATCAGAGTCACCAGTTCCAGGTGAGGCCAAGAAGGAGTCCACAGCAATCAGGTCCAGGTGGGGAGACTTAGTCACCAGGATTAGATGAGGACCAGATGGGGACCAGATTAACCAGGTTCAGGTGATTCCCAGTTGGTGACCCGATTTAGGAGTTTCGGGTGAGGACCAGGTAAGGACCAGATTTACCAGGTCAAATTGAGGCCCACGTGGGGACCTGTGTCACCAGGCATGGGTGAGGCCAAGGTGACAACGCCACTCACCAGGTCCAGGTGAGCCCAACCTGCAGGCCATGCAGAGGAACCATGTCCTGATGATGCCCAGGTAGCAACTAGAGTTACCGGGTCAGGTGAGGCCAACCTGCAGGCCATGTGTGGAACCATATCCCGATGATGCCCAGGTAGGGATCAGAGTTACCAGGTCCAGGTGAGGCCAACCTGCAGGTCATGCAGTGGAACCATGTCCCGATGATGCCCAGGTAGTGACCAGAGTCACCAGGTGCAAATGAGGCCCAGATGGAGCATATTCACTAGGTCCAGGTGAGGCCCAGTTGAGAACCAGAGTCACTTGATCTGGTTGAGGCCTAGAGGGGTACCAGAATCACCTGGTCCAGGTGACATCCAGATGGGGACCAGAATCACCAGGTCAGGGTGAGGCCCAGAGGGCTTCCAGAGTCATCATGTCCAGGTAGGTTCAGGTGTGGAACAGAGTCACCAGGTACCAATGATGCCCAGGTGAGGACCAGAGTCACCAGGTCTGGGTGACGCGCAGATACAATCAGAGTCACCAGTTCCCGGTGAGGCCAAGAAAGAGTCCAGAGCAATCAGATCCAGGTGGGGAACAAAGTCACCAGGACTGAGTGAGGCCCAGATGGGGACCAGATTCACAGGTCCAGATGAGGCCCAGTTGGGGACCACAGTCCCCGGGTCTGGGAGAGGACCAGGTAACGACCAGATTAAGAGGTCCAAGAGGCCCACGTGTGGAACTGAGTCACCAGGTATGGGGTGGCAACCCCACTCACCAGGTCCAGGTGAGGACAACCTTCAGGCCAGAGTCACCAGATCCAGGTGAGGCCCTAGTGGGGACCAGAGTCACCAGGTAAATGTGCGTCTACAAGAACACCACAGTCACCAGGTCCAGGTGTGGTTCATCTGGGAATGAGAGACACCAGGTCCAGGTGAGAAAGAGGTGGGGACCACAGTCACCAGGTCCAGACTGAGGCCTAGGTGGGGGGAGCAGCGTCATCAGGACCAGTTGAGGCGAAAGTGTGGAGCAAAGTTATCATGTCCAGGGGAGGACCGGGTGGGGAACAGAGTAACGATGTCCCATTGATGCCAGGTGGGAAAAGAGTCACAAGGTCCCGGTGAGGCGCAGGTGGCAACAGGATTCACCAAGTCCATGTGAGGCCCAGGAGGCGAACAGTCACCAGATCCATGTGCGGACAAGCTAAGGACCAGATTCACCAGGCCCAAGTGAAGCCCAAGGGGTGACCAGATTTACCAGGTAAGGGTGAGGCCCAGAAGGGGAACCAGAGTAACCAGTTTAGTTTGAGGCCCAGAATGGGACCAGTGGTCCGCGGTCAAAGTGAGGCCCAGGTGTGGAATAGAGTATCCAGGTCCGAATGATGCCTGGGTCAGGACCAGAGTCACTAGGGCCATGCAGGCCCAGATGGGGAACAGAATCACTAGGTCCTGGTGAGGCATAGAATAAGACCATAGTCACCAGTATGAGGTGAGCCCCTTGTGGGAACCAGAGCCACTCTATCCAGCTGAGTCCCAGGTCCATGTGAAGCCCACGTGAGGACCAGATTCACCAGGTCGAATTGAGACATAGCTGGGGACAAGAGTCACCAGGTCTATGTGCGGCCTAGGTGGGGAAAGATTCAGCAGTTCTGAGTTAGGTCAAAGTGGGGACGAGAGACACAGGTCCAGGTTAGGCGAAACTGAGTACCAGAGTCACCAGATCCAGGTGAGGTCCATGTTGGAAAGAGAGTCACCAGGTCCAGGAGAGGTCCAGGTGGGAACCAGAGTCACTAGATCCAGGTGAAGTCCAGGTGGGGACCAGAGTCACCAGATCGATGTGAAGCCCAGGTGGGGACCTGAGTCACTAGGTGCAGATGAGGCCCAGGTGAGGACCTGAGTTACCAGGTACACGTGAGGTCCAGAAGGGGACCAAAGTCATCCGATCCAGGTGAAGTCCAGGTGGAGACCAGAGTTACCAGGTACACGTGAGGCCCCGGTGGGGATCAGAGGCAACAGGTCCATGTGAGGGCCGGCTTGGGGACCATGGTCAACAAGTCTACTTGAGGCCCAGATGTGGAACACAGTAAGCAGGTACAGGTGAGTACGCAGTTTTGACATAAGTCACCACGTCCAGGTGAGGTCCAGGTGGGGACCAGGATCACAAGATACAGGGTAGGCCCTTGAAAGATCCAGAGTCAACAGTTCGAGATCAGCGCAGGTGCCAACCAGGGTCAGCAGGTCCAAGTCAGGCCAAAGTGGGGTTCACAGTCACTAGGGTACGGTGAGACCCAGAGGTAGATCAGAATCACCTGGTCCAGGTGAGGTCCAGTTGTGGAACACAGTCACCGGGTCCCAATTTTGCCCAGTTGAGGACCATGGTCAACAGGGCCAGATGAGGCCCAGAAGGAGATAGGAGTCCCCAAAGCGGGTGAAGCCCAGGTGGGGACCACAGTCACCAGATCCAGGGTAGTCTCAGGTGCAGACCAGAATGACCAGGTCCACTTGAGGTGCAGGGGGCAACCACACTCACCAGGGCCCTGTGAGGCCCTGGTGGGGACCAGAGTCACGAGGTACATGAGAAGCTAGAAACACTGCAGCCACCAGGTCCACATGATGTTCATGTGGGAACGAGAATCACCAGTTACAGGGGAGGACCAGTTGTGGATCCGACTCAGCATGTCCAGGTGAGACCCAGGTGGGAACCAGTGTCAACATGTCCAGGTGTGGCCCAGGTGAAGACCACAGTTAATAGGTCCGGCTAGGTCACTGTTAGTGAACAGTGTAACCGTATCCTGATGCTACCAAGGTGGGTATCAGAGACACCAGGTCCTGGTGAGGCCCACTTGGGACCAGAGACATGAGGTCCAGGTGAGGTCCCGATGGGAACCACAGTCACCAGGTCAGGTGAGGCCATGCTTAGGATAAGAGTCATCAGTTACCGGTGAACCCAAGGTGGATCCAGAGTCACCTGGTAAAGAAGAGGCCAAATCAGGACCAGAGTTACCAGGATCAGGTCAGTCCCAGTGGGGAATACAGTATCCATGTCCCGATGATGCCCAGGTAGAACCAGAGTCACCAGGTCCAAATGAAGCACAGTTGGGGAGAATATTCCCTAGGTCCCGGTGAGGCCCAGGTGAGAACCAGAGTCACCAGGTCTAGTTGAGGCCTAGAGGGGTACGAGATTCACCTGGTCTAGGTGACATCCACATGGGGACCAGAGTTACCACGTCAGGGTGAGGCCCAGAGTGGATCCAGAGTCATCATGTCCAGGTGAGGCTCAGGTGTGGTACAGAGTATCCTGTTCATAGTGGTCCACAGGGGAGGACCAGAGTCAGGAGTTTGAGCTAGGCCCAGTTAGGATGAGAGTCACCAGTTCCAGGTGAGGCCAAGAAGGAGTCCACAGCAATCAGGTCCAGGTGGGGAACAAAGTCACCAGGCCTGGGGGAGGCCCAGATGGGGACCAGATTCACCCGGTCCAGGTGATTCCCAGGTGGGGACCAGAGTCACTAGGTCCAGATGAGGCCCAGGTGAGGACCAGAGTCACCAGGTCCAGGAGAGGTTCTGGTATGGACCAGAGTCACCAGTTCCAGGTGAAATCCAGGTGGGGACCAGAGTCACCAGATCCAGGTGAAGCCCAAGTGGGGACCAGAGTCACTAGGTCCAGATGAGGCCCAGGTGAGGACCAGAGTCACCAGATCTGGGAGAGGCCCAGTTGTGATCAGAGTTACCACTTCCAGGTGAGGCCAAGAAGGTGTCCACAGCAATCAGGTCCACGTGGGGAACGAAGTCACCAGGACTAGGTGATGCCCAGGTGGTGACCAGATTTACCAGTTCCGGGTGAGGACTAGGTAATAGGATCAGAGTCACCAGTTCAAGGTGAGGGCAAGAAAGAGTCCAGAGCAATCAGGTCCAGTTGGGGAACATAGTCACCAGGACTGGGTTAGGCCCAGATGGACCCAGATTCACCAGGTCCAGGTGAGGCCCATGTTGTGACCAGATTCCCCGGGTCTGGGAGAAGTCCAGGTAAGGGCCAGATTCACCAGGTCCAAGAGGCCCATGTGGGGACCTGAGTCACCAGGTATGGGTGAGGCCCAGGTCGCATCAACTAATCAAGTCCAGGTGAGGCCAACCTGCAGGCCAGAGTCACCAGGCCCAGGGGAGGCCCAAGGGGTGACCAGAGTCACCAGGTAAGGGTGAGGTTAAGAGGAGGAACCAGAGTAACCAGTTTAGTTTGAGGCCCAGAATGGGACCAGCGGTTCCTGGTAAAAGTGAGGCCCAGGTCTGGAATAGAGTATCCAGGTCCCAATGATGCCTGAGTGAGGACCAGAGTCACTAAGGCCATGCAGGACCAGATGGGGAACAGAATCACTAGGTTCTGGTGAGGCATAGAATAAGACCACATTCAGCAGTATCAGGTGAGCCCCTAGTGGGAACCAGAGCCACTCTTTCCAGCTGAGTCCCAGGTGAATGTGAGGTCCACGTGAGGACCAGATTCATCAGGTCGAATTGAGGAATAGCTAGGGACAAGAGTCACCAGGTCTGGGTGCGTAATAGGTGGGGCAAGATTCAGCAGTTCTGAGTTAGGTCAAAGTGGGCAAGAGAGACACCAAGTCCAGGAGAGGTCCAGATTGGGACCAGAGTCACCAGATCCAGGTGAAGTCCAGATGGGGACCAGAGTCTCCAGATCCAGGTGAAGCCCAGTTGGTGACCAGAGTCTCTAGGTCCAGATGAGGCCCAGGTGAGGACCAGAGTTACAAGGTACACGTGAGGCCCCGGTGGGGATCAGAGGCAACAGGTCCATGTGAGGCCGGCTAGGGGACCATGGTCAACAGGTCTACTTGAGGCCCAGGTGTGGAACACAGTAAGCAGGTCCAGGTGAGTCCCCATGGTGACAAGAGTCACCACGTCCAGGTGAGGCCCAGGTTCGGACCAGGATCACCAGGTACAGGGGAGGCCCTTGAAAGATCCAGAGTCAACAGTTCAAGTTCAGGCGCAGGTTTCAACCATGGCCAGCAGGTCTAAGTCAGGGGAAAGTGGGGTTCACTGTCACTAGGGAATGGTGAGACCCAGAGGGGCACCAGAGTCACGTGGTCCAGGTGAGGTCCAGTTGTGGAACACAGTCACCGCGTCCCAATTTTGCCCACTTGAGGACCATGGTCAACAGGGCCTGGTGAGCCTCACATGGGGACGAGAGTCCCCAAATCCAAGTGAAGCCCAGGTGGGGACCACAGTCACCAGATCCAGGGTAGTCTCAGGTGCAGACCAGAATCACCAGGTCCAGGTGAGGTGCAGGTGGCAACCACACTCACCAGGTCCCGGTGAGGCCCTGGTGGGGACCAGTGTCACAAGGTACATGACAAACTAGAAACACCGCAGCCACCAGGTCCACATGATGTCCATGTGGGAACGAGAATCAACAGTTATAGGTTAGGACCAGGTGGGTATCTGACTCACCATTTCCAGGTGAGACCCAGGTGGGAACGAGTGTCACCATGTCCAGGTGTGGCCCAGGTGAAGACCAGAGTTAATAGGTCCGGCTGGGTCACTGTTAGTGAACAGTGTAACCATATCCTGATGCTACCCAGGTGTGTACCAGAGACACAAGGTCCTGGTGAGGCCCAGGTGGGACCAGAGACATGAAGTCCAGGTGAGGTCCCGATGGGAACCACAGTCACCAGGTCAGGAGAGGCCATGCTTTGGATCAGAGTCACTAGTTACAGGTGAGGCCCAGGTGGAGCCAGAGTCACCTGGTACAGAAGAGGCCAAAGTAAGGACCAGAGTTACCAGGATCAGGTCAGTCCCAGTGGGAAACAGAGTAACCATGTCCCGATGATGCCCAGGTAGACCCAGCGTCACCATGTCCAGATGAGGCGCAGGTGGGGAGCCTATTCACTAGGTCTCGGTGACACCCAGTTGAGGACCAGTGTCACCAGGTCTATTTGAGCCCTAGAGGGGTACCAGATTCACATAGTCTAGGTGACATCCAGATGGGGACCAGAGTCACCATGTCAGGGTGAGGCCCAGAGGGGATCCAGAGTCATCATGTCCAGGTGAGGCTCAGGTGTGGAACAGAGTATCCAGGTCATAATGGTCCACAGGTGAGGACCAGAGTCACCAGATCTGGGTGAGGCCCAGGTTGGATCAGAGTCACCACTTCCAGTTGAGGCCAAGAAGGAGTCCACAGGAATCAGATCCAGAGGGGAACAAAGTCACCAGGACTGGGTGAGGCCCAGATGGGGACCAGATTCACCAGGTCCAGGTGATTCCCATGTGGTGATCAGGGTTACCAGGTGCGGGTGAGGACCAGGTAAGGACGAGATTCACCAGGTCATACTGAGCCCACGGGGACCTGTGTCACCATGTATGTGTGAGGCCCAGGTACCAACCCCACTCCCCAGGTCCAGGTGAGGCCAACCTGCAGGCCATGTAGAGGAACCATGTCCCGATGATGCCCAGGTAGGGACCAGAGTTACCAGGTCCAGGTGAGGCCAACCTGAAGGCCATGCAGCTGAACCATGTCCCGATGATGCCCAGGAAGTGACCAGAGTCACCTGATCCAAATGAGGCCCAGTTGGAGCATATTCACTAGGTCCAGGTGAGGCCCAGTTGAGGTCCAGAGTCACCAGATCTGGTTGAGTATTAGAGGGGTACAAGAATCACCTGGTCCAGTTGACATCCAGATGGGGACAAGAGTCACCAGGTCAGGGTGAGGCCCAGAGAG
The DNA here is from genome assembly GCF_011100685.1 of Canis lupus familiaris. Taxonomy (NCBI): domain Eukaryota; kingdom Metazoa; phylum Chordata; class Mammalia; order Carnivora; family Canidae; genus Canis; species Canis lupus. Next base: position 17,667 of record NW_023331749.1, on the reverse strand, counting down.
GCTCCAGAGTCATCATGTCCAGGTGAGGCTCAGGTGTGGAACAGCGTCACCAGGTACCAATGAAGCCCAGGTGAGGACCAGAGTCACAAGGTCTTGGTGACGCTCAGATAGGATCAGAGTCACCAGTTCCAGGTGAGGCCAAGAGAGAGTCCACAGCAATCAGGTCCAGGTGGGGAACAAAGCCACCAGGACTGGGTGAGGCCCAGATGGGGACCAGATTCACCAGGTCCAGGTGAGGCGAAGTGGTGACCAGAGTCCCCGGGTCTGGGAGAGGACCACGTAAGGACGAGATTCACCAGGTCCAAGAGGCCACGTGTGAAACTGAGTCACCAGGTATGGGTGAGGCCCAGGTGGCAACCCCACTCACCAAGTCCAGGTGAGGCCAACTTGCAGGCCAGAGTCACCAGATCCAGGTGAGGCCCTAGTGGGGACCGGAGTCACCAGGTAAATGTGAGTCTACAAGAAAACCACATTCACCAGGTCCAGGTGTGGTTCATGTGGGAACGAGAGTCACCAGGTCCAGGTGAGACCCAGGTGGGGACCATAGTCACCAGGTCCACATTGAGGCCTAGGTGGGGGGAACAAATTGATCAGTACAAGTTGAGGCCAAAGTGTGGAGCAAAGTTATCATGTCCAGGTGATGTCTAGGTGGGGAACAGAGTAACCATGTCCCATTGATTCCAGGTGGGAAAAGAGTCACAAGGTACAGATGAGGCCTAAGTGAGGACTAGATTCACCAGGTCCTGTTGAGGCCCAGTTGAGCACCAGTGTCCCCAGCTCCGGGTGAGTCCCAGAGGGGGACCAGAGTCACCCGGTTCTGGTGATATCCAGGTGCTGATAAGACTCACCACGTCAGCGTGAGGCCCAGAGGGGGACGAGAATCACTAGTTTCAGGTGAGGCCCCGATGTGGAACTGAGAAAAAAGGTCCCATAATGCCCAAATGAGGACCTGAGTCACCAGGTACAGGTGAGGCCAAACTGAGGACCAGAGTCACCAGATCCAGGTGAGGTCCATGTTGGAAAGAGAGTCACCAGGTCCAGGAGAGGTCCAGGTGGAGACCAGAGTCACCAGATCCAGGTGAAGTCCAGGTGGGGACCAGAGTCACCAGATCCATGTGAAACCCAGGTGGGGACCAGAGTCACTAGGTCCTGATTAGGCCCAGGTGAGGATCAGAGTTACCAGATACACGTGAGCCCTTGGCGGAGATCAGAGCAAAAAGGTCCACGTGAGCCCGGCTTGGAGACCATGGTCAACAAGTCTACCTGAGGCCCAGGTGTGGAACACAGTAATCATGTCCAGGTGAGTCCCCGGTGGTGACAAGAGTCACCACGTCCAGTTGAGGCCCAATTGGGGACCAGGATCACTAGGTACAGAGGAGGCCCTTGAGAGAACCAGAGTCAACATTCGAGGTCAGGCGCAGGTGGCAACCAGGGTCAGCAGGTCCATATCAGGCCAAAGTGGGGTTCACAGTCACTAGGGCATAGTGAGACCCACAGGGGGACCAGAGTCACCTTGTCCAGGTGAGATCCAGTTGTGGAACAGAGTCACCGGGTCCCACTTTTGCCCATTTGAGGACCATGGTCAACAGGGCCAGGTGAGGTCCAGATGGGGACCGGAGTCCCCAAATTCAGGTGAAGCCCAGGTGGGGACCACAGTCACCAGATCCAGGGTAGTCTCAAGTGGAGACCAGAATCACCCAGGTCCTGGTGAGGTGCAGGTGGCAACCACACACACCAAGTCCGGGTGAGGCCCTGGTGGGGACCAGAGTCACGAGGTACATGAGAAGCTAGAAACACTGCAGCCACCAGGTCCACATGATGTCCATGTGGGAACGAGAATTACAAGTTACAAGTGAGGACCAGGTGGGGATCTGAGTCACCATGTCCAGGTGAGACCCTGGTGGGAACCAGTGTCACCATGTCCAAGTGTGGACCAGGTGAAGACGAGAGTTAATAGGTCCGGCCGGGTCACTGTTAGTGAACAGTGTAACCATATCCTGATGCTACTCAGGTGTGTACCAGATACAAGGTCCTGGTGAGTCCCAGTTGGACCAGAGACATGAGGACCAGGTTGAGGTACCGATGGAAAACCACAGTCACCAGGTCAGGTGAGGCCATGCTTAGGATCAGAGTCACCACTTACAGGTGAGATCCATGGGGAGCCAGAGTCACATGGCACAGAAGAGGCGAAAGTCAGGACCAGAGTCACCACGATCAGGTCAGTCCCACTGGGAATAGAGTAACCACGTCCCGATGATGCCCAGGTAAAACCACAGTTACCAGGTCGAGGGGCGGCCAACCTAAAGGCCATGCAGTGGAACCATGTCCCGATGAAGCCCAGGTAGGGAAGAGAGTCACCAAGTCCAAATGAGGCCCAGATGGAGCATATTCAATAGGTCCACGTGAGGCCCAGTTGAGGACCAGAGTCACCAGATCCAGGTGAAGCCAAGGTGGGGACCAGAGTCACTAGGTCCAGATGAGGCCCAAGTGAGGACCAGTGTTACCAGGTACACGTGATGCCCCGGTGGGAATCAGAGGAAAGAGATCCATATGAGGTAGGCTTCGGTACCATGGTCAACAGGACTACTTGAGGCCCAGGTGTGGAACACAGTAACCAGGTCCAGGTGAGTCCCCGGTGGTGACAAGGGGCACCACGTTCAGCTGAGTCCCAGGGGGGACCAAGATCACCAGGGACACGGGAAGCCCTTGAATGAACCAGAGGTCAACAGTTCGAGGTCAGGCGCAGGTGTCAACCTGGGTCAGCAGGTCCAAGTCAGGCCAAAGTCGGGTTCACAGTCACCTAGGGCACGGTGAGGACCCAGAGGGGGACCAGAAGAGTCACCTGGTCCAGGTCAGGTCCCAGGGGTGGAACACAGTCACCGGGGTCCCAATTTTGCCAGTTGAGGACCATGGTTCACAGGGCCAGGTGAGGCCCAGATTGGGGATCCTCAATCTCGATCAGATTCACCAGTTCCAGTTGAGGCTAAGAAGGAGTCCACAGCAATCATGTCCAGATTGACGCCTAGGTCGGGGGACCAGAGTCATCAGGACTAGTTGAGGCCAAAATGTGGAGGCAAAGTTATCATGTCCAGGTGAGGCCCAGGTGGGGAACAGACTAACCATGTCCCATTGATGCCAGGTGGGAAAAGAGTCACAAGATCCAGACGAGGCCTAAGTGAGGAGCAGATTCACCAGGTCCTGTGGAGGCCCAGTTGAGGACCAGTGTCCCCAGCTCCGGGTGAGTCCCAGAGGGGGACCAGAGTCACCCGGTTCTGGTGATATCCAGGTGGGGACCAGAGTCACCACGTCAGGGTGAGGACCATAATGGGACGAGAAATCACTAGGTTCAGGTTAGGTCCCGAGTGGAACTGAGAAACCAGGTCCCATGATGCCCATATGAGGACCTGAGTCACCAGGTCCAGGTGAGGGTCCCTGTGGGAACCAGTCACCCTCGTCCAGGTGAGGCCCAGGTGGGACCACAGTCACCAGATGCAGGGTAGTCTCAGGTGCAGACCAGAATAACCAGCTGCAGGTGAGGTGCAGGTGGCAACCACACTCACCAGGTCCCGATGAGGCCCTGGTGGGGACCAGAGTCACTAGGTCCAGATGAGGCCCAGGTGAGGACCAGAGTTACCAGGTACACGTGAGGCCCCTGTGGGGATCAGAGGAAACAGGTCTATGTGAGGCCGCCTTGGGGACCATGATCAACAGGTCTACTTGAGGCCCAGGTGTGGAACACAGTAAGCAGGTCCTGGTGAGTCCCCCTTGGTGACAAGGGTCACCACGTTCAGGTGGGGCCCAGTTGCCGACCAGAATCACCAGGTACAGGGGAGGCCCTTGAGAGAACCAGAGTCAACAGTTAGAGGTCAGGCGCAGGTGGCAACCAGGGTCAGCAGGTCCCAATTCAGGCAAAAAGTGGGGTTCATAGTCACTAGGGCACGGTGAGACCCAGAGGGGGACCAGAGTCACCTGGTCCTGTGAGGTCCAGTTGTGCAACTCAGTCACCGGGTCCCAATTTTGCCCAGTGAGGACCATGGTCAACAGGGCCAGTTGAGGCCCAGATGGGGACCGGAGTCCCCAAATCCAGGTGAAGCCCAGGTGGGGACCACAGTCACCAGATGCAGGGTAGTCTCAGGTGCAGACCAGAATCACCAGCTGCAGGTGAGGTGCAGGTGGCAACCACACTCACCAGGTCCCGGTGAGGCCCTGGTGGGGACCAGAGTCACGAAGTACATGAGAAGCTAGAAACACTGCAGCCACCAGGTCGACATGGTGTCCATGTGGGAACGAGAATCACCAGTTACAAATCAGGCCCATGTGGGGATCCGATTCACAATGTCCAGGTGAGACCCAGGTGGGAACCAGTGTCACCACATCCAGGTGTGGCCCAGGTGAAGACCAGAGTTAATACGTCCCGCTGTGTCACTGATAGTGAAGAGTGTAACGATATCCTGATGCTACCCAGGTGGGTACCAGAGACACCAGGTCCTGGTTAGGCCCAGGTGCGACTAGAGACATGAGGTCCAGGTGAGGTCCCGATGGGAACCACAGTCAGAAAGTCAGGTGAGGCCATGCTTAGGATCAGAGTCACCAGTTACAGATAAGGCCCAGGTGGAGCCAGAATCACCTGGTACAGAGAGACCATAGTCGTGGCCAGAGTTACCAGGATCAAGTCAGTCCCGTGGGGAACTGAGTAACCATGTCCCGATGATGCCAAGATAGAACCAGAATCACCAGGTCCAGACTGAGGCGCAGGTGGGGAGCATATTCATAGGTCCCGTTGAGGCCCAGTCAGGACCCAGAGTCACCAGGTCTGGTTGAGGCCTAGAGGGGTACCAGATTCACCTGGTCTAGGGTGACATCCAGATTGGGACCAGAGTCACCATGTCAGGGTGAGGCTCAGAGTGGATCCAGAGGTAAACATGTCCAGGTGAGGCTCAGGTGTGGAACAAAGTATCCAGGTCATAATGGTCCACAGGTGAGGACCAGAGTCGCCAGATCTGGGTGAGGCCCAGTTAGGATCAGAGTCCCCAGGTCCAGGTGAGGCCAAGAAAGAGTCCATAGCAATCAGGTCCAGGTGGGGAACAAAGTCACCAGGACTGTGTGAGGCCCAGATGGGGACCAGATTCACCAGGGCCAGGTGAGACCCAGGTGGTGAGCTGAGTCCCCGGGTCTAGGAGAGGACAGGTAAGGACCAGATTCACCAGGTCCAAGAGGCCCACGTGGGGACCCTGAGTCAACAGGTATGGGTGAGCCCCAGGTGGCAACCACACTCACGAGGTCCAGCTGAGGCCAACATGAGGCCATGCAGAGGAAACATGTCCCGATGATGCCCAGGTTGGCACTAGAGTTACCAAGTCCAGGTGAGGCCAACCTGCAGGCCATGCAGTGGAACCATGTCCCGATGATGGCCAGGTAGGGACGAGAGTCACCAGGTCCAAATGAGACCCTGATGGAGCATATTCACTAGGTCCAGGTTAGGCCCAGTTGAGGACCAGAGTCAAGAGATCTTGTGAGGCCCTAGAGGGGTACCAGAATCACCTGGTCCAGGTGACATCCAGATGGAGACCAGAGTCACCAGGTCAGGATGAGGCCCAGAGAGCTTCCAGAGTCATCATGTCCAGGTGATGCTCAGGTGTGGAACAGAGTCACCGGGTACCAATGATGCCCAGGTGAGGACCAGAGTCAGCAGGTCTAGGTGACGCGCAGACAGGATCAGAGTCACAAGTTCCTTGTGAGGCCAAGAAAGAATCCACAGCAATCAGGTCAAGGTGGGGAACAAAGTCACCAGGACGGGTGAGGCCCAAATGGGGACCAGATTCACCAGGTCCAGGTGAGGCCCAGGAGCTGACCAGAGTCCTCGGGTCTGGGGGAGGACCAGGTAAAGACCAGATTCACCAGGTCGAAGAGGCCAACGAGAGGACCTGAGTCACCAGGAATGGGTGAGGCCCAGGTGGCAACCCCACTCACCAGGTCCAGGTGAGGCCAACCTTCAGGCCAGAGTCACCAGATCCAGGTGAGTCCCTAGTGGGACCGGAGTCACCAGGTTAATGTGAGTCTACAAGAACACAACAGTCACCAGGTCCAGGTGTGGGTCATGTGGAAAGGAGAGTCACCAGGTCCAGGTGAGACCCATGTGGGGACCAGTCACCAGATCCAGATTGAGGCCTAGGTGGGGGCACCAGAGTCATCAGGACCAGTTAAGGCCAAAGTGTGGAGCAAAGTTATCATGTCCATGTGAGACCCAGGTGGGGAACAGAGTAACCATGTCCCATTGATGCCAGGTGGGAAAAGAGTCACAAGGTCCAGACGAAGCATAAGTGAGAAGTAGATTCACCAGGTCCTGTTGAGGCCAGTTGAGGACCAGTGCCCCAGCTCCGGGTGAGTCCCAGAGGGGGACCAGAGTCACCCGGATCTGATGATATCCAGGTGGGGACCAGAGTCACCACCTCAGGGTGAGGCCAGAGGTGGACGAGAATCACTAGGTCCAGGTGAGGTCCCATGTGGAACTGAGAAACCAGGTCCCATGATGCCCATATGAGGACCTGAGTCACCAGGTCCAGGTGAGGTCCCTGTGGTAACCAGTCACCTCGTCCAGGTGAGGCCCAGGTGGGACCACAGTCACCAGGTCCAGGTGAGGCCCCGGTATATAAGGGGAGTATCCAGGTCCCAATGATGCCAGGTAAGGACCAGAGTCAACAGGTCCAGGAGAGGCCCAAATATGGATCAGAGTCATTGTGTTCCAGGTGTGGCCCGATGGAGACCACAGGAACCAGTTCCAGGAGAGCCCCATATGGGAACCATAGCCACCAGATCTGGGTGAGGTCCAGGTGGGACCACAGTCACAAGGTCCAGGTGAGGCGCAGGTGGCAACAGGATTCACCAAGTCCAGTGAGGCCCAGGTGGCAAACGGTCACCAGATCCAGAATCGGATCAGATAAGAAACATATTCGCCAGACCCAAGTGAAGCCCAAGGGGTGACCAGAGTCACCAGGTAGGGGTGAGGCCCAGAGGGGGGAAACCAGAGTAACCAGTTTTAGTTTGAGGCCCAGAATGGGACCAGAGGTCCCTGGTGAAAGTGAGGCCCAGGTGTGGAATAGAATATCCAGATCCCAATGATGCCTGGGTAAGGACCAGAGTTACTAGGGCCATGCAGGCCCAGATGGGAACAGAATCACTAGGCCTGGTGAGGCATAGAATAAGACCACAGTCAGCTGTATCAGGTGAGCCGCTTGTGGGAACCAGAGCCACTCTATCCAGCTGAGTCCCAGGTCCATGTGAGGCCCACGTGAGGACCAGATTCATCAGGTCGAATTGAGGCATAGCTTGGGGACAAGAGTCACCAGGTCTGGGTGAGGCCTAGGGGGTGAAGTTTCAGCAGTTCTGAGTTAGTCAAAGTGGGGACGAGAGACACCAGGTCCAGTTGAGGCCAAACTGAGGACCAGAGTCACCAGATCCAGGCGAGGTCCATGTTGGAAAGAGAGTCAACAGGTCCAGGAGAGGTCCAGGTCGGGACCAGAGTCACCAGATCCAGGTGAAGCCCAGGTGGGAACCAGAGTCACTAGGTCCAGATTAGGCCCAGGCGAGGACCAGAGTTACCAGGTACACGTGAGGCCCCGGTGGGAATCAGAGGCAACAGGCCATGTGAGGCCAGCTTGGGTACATGGTCAACAGGTGTACTTGAGGCCCAGGTGTGGAACACCTTAACCAGGTCCAGGTGAGTCCCGGTGGTGACAAGAGTCACAACGTCCAGGTGAGCCCCAGGTGGGGACCAGGATCACCAGGTCACAGGGGAGGCCCTTGAAAGAACCAGAGTCAACAGTTCGAGGTCAGGCGTAGGTGGCAACCAGGGTCAGCAGGTCCAAGTCAGGCCAAAGTGGGGTTCACAGTAATTAGGGCACGGTGAGACCCAGAGTGGGACCAGAGTCACCTGGTCCAGGTTAGGTTCAGTTGTGGAACACAGTCACAGGTTCCCAATTTTGGCCAGTTGACGACCATGGTCAACAAGGCCAGGTGAGGCCCAGATGGGGACCGGAATCCCCAAATCCAGGTGAAGCCCAGGTAGGGACCACAGTCACCAATCCAGTGTAGTCTCGGGTGCAGACCAGAATCACCAGGTGCAGCTGAGGTGCAGGTGGCAACCACAATCACCAGGTCCCGGTGAGGCACTGGTGGGGACCAGAGTCACGAGGACATGAGAAGCTAGAAACACTGCAGCCACCAGGTTCACATGATGTCCATGTGGAAAGTGAGAATCACCAGTTAAAGCTGAGGAACAGGTGGGGATCTGACTCACCATGTCCAGGTGAGACCCAGGTGGGAACGAGTGTCACCATGTCCAGGTGTGGCCCAGGTAAAGACCAGAGTTAATAGGTCCAGCTGGGTCACTGTTAGTGAACAGTGTAACCATATCCTGATGCTACCCAGGTGATTAGCAGAGACACCAGGCCTGGTAAGGCCCAGGTGGGACCGGAGACCTGAGGTCCAGGTGAGGTCCCGATGGGAAGCACTGTCACCGGGTCGATGATGAGGCCATGCGTAGGATCAGAATCACCAGTTACAGGTGAGGTCCAGGTGGAGCCAGAGTTACCTGGTACAGAAGAGTCCAAAGAGATGACCAGAGTTACCAGGATCCAGGGATTCCCAGTGTGGAATAGAGTAACATTGTACCGATGATGCCCAGGTAGAGACCAGAGTCACCAGGTCCAAATGAGGCCCAGATGGAGCATATTCACTAGGTCCAGGTGAGGCCCAGTTGAGGACCAGAGTCACCAGATCTTGTTGAGTCCTAGAGGGGTACAAGAATCACCAGGTCCAGGTGACATCCAGATGGGGACCTGGGTCACCAGGTCAGGGTGAAGCCCAGAGTGGTTCCAGTGTCATCATGTCCATGTGAGGCTCAGGTGTGGATCAGAGTCTTCAGGTACCAATGATGCCAGTGAAGGACCAGAGTCACCAGGTCTGGGTGACACTCAGATAGGATCAGAGTCGCCAGTTCCAGGTGAGGCCAAGAAAGAGTCCACAGCAATCAGGTCCAGGTGGGGAAAAAGTCACCAGGACTGGGTGAGGCAGATGGGTACCAGATTCACCAGGTCCAGGTGAGACCCAGGTGGTGACCAGTGTCCCCGTGGTGGGAGAGGACCAGGTAAGAACAAGATTCACCAGGTCAAGAGGCCCACGTGGTGACCTGAGTCACCAGGTATGGGTGAGGCCCAGGTGTCAACCCCACTCACCAGGTCCAGGTGAGGCCAGCCTGCAGGCCAGAGTCACCAGATCCAGGTAATGCCCTAGTGGGGACCGGTGTCACCAGGAAAATGTGAGTCTACCAGAACACCACAGTCACCAGCTCCAGGTGTGGTTTATGTGGGAACGAGAGTCACCAGGTCCAGGTGAGACCCAGGTGGGGACCACACTCACCAGGTCCAGATTGAGGCCTAGGTGGGGGACCAGATTCATCAGGACCAGTTGAGGCCAAAGTGTGGAGCAAAGTTTTCATGTCCAGGTGAGGCCCAGGTGGGGAACAGAGTAACCATGTCCCATTGATGCCATGTGGGAAAAGAGACACATGGTCCAGAGGAGGCCTAAGTGAGGAGTAGATTCACCAGGTCCTGTTGAGGCCCAGCGGAGGACCAGTGTCCCCAGCTCCGGAGAGTCCCAGAGGGGGACCAGAGTCACCCGGTTCTGGTGATATCCAGGGGTGACCAGAGTCACCACGTCAGTGAGGCCCAGAGGGGGACGAGAATCACTAGGTCCAGGTGAGGCCCCGATGTGGAACTGAAAAACCAGGTCCCATGATGCCCATATGAGGACCTGAGTCACCAGGTCCCTGTGGTAACCAGTCACCTCGTCCAGGTGAGGCCCAGGTGGGACCACAGTCACCAGGTCCAGGTGAGGCCCAGGTATATAAGAGAGTATCCAGGTCCCTGTGATGCCCAGGTAAGGACCAGCGTCATTAGTTCCAGGAGAGGCCCAAATATGTATCAGAGTCATTGTGTTCCAGGTGAGGCCAGATGGAGACAACACGGACCAGGTTCAGGAGAGCCCCATATGGGAACCAGAGCAACCAGATTCAGGTGAGGTCCAGGTGGGACCACAGTCACAAGGTCCAGGTGAGGCGCAGGTGGCAACAGGATTCACCAAGTCCAGGTGAGATCCAGGTGGCGACCAGTCACCAGAGCCAGGTGCGGACCAGCTAAGGACCAGATTCACCAGGCCCAAGTGAAGCCCAAGGGGTGACCAGAGTCACCAGGTAAGGGGAGGATCAGAGTGTGAACCAGAGTAACCAGTTTAGTTTGAGGACCAGAATGGAACCAGAGTTTCCTGGACAAAGTGAGGCCCAGTTGTAGAATAGAGTATACAGGTCCCAATGATGCCTGGGTGAGGACCAAGGTCACTAGGGCCATGCAGGCCCAGATGGGGAACAGAATCACTAGGTCCCGGTGAGGCATAGAATAAGACCACAGTCCACAGTATCATGTGAGCCCCTTGTGGGAACCAGAGACACTCTATCCAGGTGAGTCCCAGGTCCATGTGAGGCCCACGTGAGGACCAGATTCATCAGGTCGAATTGAGGCATAGCTGGGGACAAGAGTCACCAGGTCTGGGTGCGGCCTAGGTGGGGCAAGATTCAGTTCTGAGTTAGGTCAAAGTGGGGACGAGAGACACCAGGTCCAGGTGAGGCCAAACTGAGGACCAGAGTCACCAGATCCAGGTGAGGTCCAGGTTGGAAAGAGAGTCACTAGGTCCAGGAGAGGTCCAGGTGGGAACCAGAGTCACCAGATCCAGGTGAAGCCCAGGGGGGACCATAGTCACTAGGTCCAGATGAGGCCCAGGTGAGGATCAGAGTTACCAGATACACGTGAGCCCCCGGCGGGTATCAGAGCCAAAAGGTCCACGTGAGGCCGGCTTGGGGACCATGGTCAACAGGTCTACCTGAGGCCCAGGTGTGGAACACAGTAACCAGGTCCAGGTGAGTCCCCGGTGGTGACAAGAGTCACCACGTCCAGGTGAGGCCCAGGTGGGGACCAGGATCACCAGGTCCAGGGGAGGCCCTTGATAGAACCAGAGTCAACAGTTCGAGGTCTGGCGCAGGTGGCAAACAGGGTCAGCAGGTCCAAGTCAGTCCAAAGTGGGGTTCACAGTCACTAGGGCACGGTGAGACCCAGAGGGGGACCAGAGTCACCTGGTCCAGGTGAGGTCCAGTTGTGGAACAGAGTCACCGGTTCCCAATTTTGCCCAGTTGAGGACCATGGTCAACTGGGCCAGGTGAGGCCCAGATGGGGACCGGAGTCCCCAAATCCAGGTGATGCCCAGGTGGAACCGGAGTCACCAGATCCAGGGTAGTCTCAGGTGCAGACCAGAATCACCAGGTCCAGGTGAGGCCAACCTGCAGGCCAGAGTCACCAGATCCAGGTGAGGCCCTAGTGGGGACCGGAGTCACCAGGTAAATGTGAGTCTACAGGAAAACCACAGTCACCAGGTCCAGGTGTGGTTCATGTGGGAACGAGAGTCACCAAGTCCAGGTGAGACCCTGGTCGGGACCACAGTCACAAGGTCCAGATTGAGGCTTAGGTGGGGGGACCAGAGTCATCAGGACCAGTTGAGGCCAAAGTGTGGAGCAAAGTTATCATGTCGAGGGTAGGCCCATGTGGGGAACAGAGTAACCATGTCCCATTGATTCCAGGTGGGAAAAGAGTCACAAGGTCCAGACGCGGCCTAAGTGAGGAGTAGATTCACCAGGTCCTGTTGAGGCCCAGTTGAGGACCAGTGTCCCCAGCTGAGGGTGCGTCCTTGAGGGGGACTAGAGTCACCCGGTCCTGGTGATATCCAGGGGTGGGAGAGTCACCACGTCAGGGTGAGGCCAAGAGCGGGAGGAGAATCACTAGGTCCAGGTGAGGCCCCGATGTGGAACTGAGAAACCAACTCCCAAGATGCCCATATGAGGACATGAGTCACCAGGTCCAGGTGATGTCCGGGTGTGAACCAGTCACCTCGTCCAGGTGAGGCCCAGGTGGGACCACAGTCACCAGGTCCAGGTGAGGTCCAGGTATATAAGAGAGTATCCAGGTCCCAATGATGCCCAGGTAAAGACCAGAGTCAACAGGTCCAGGAGAGGCCCAAATATGGATCAGAGTCATTGTGTTCCAGGTGAGGCCAGATGGAGACCACAGGAACCAGGTCCAGGAGAGCCAATATGGGAACCAGAGCCAGCAGATCCAGGTGAGGTCCAGGTGGGATCACAGTCACAAGGTCCAGGTGAGGCGCAGGTGGCAACAGGATTCACCAAGTGCAGGTGAGGCCCAGGTGCCGAACAGTCACCAGATCCAGGTGCGGACCAGCTAAAGACCAAATTTAACAGGCCCAATGAAGCCAAGGGGTGACCAGAGTCACCAGGTAAGGGTGAGGCCAGAGGGGGAACCAGAATAACCATTTAGTTTGAGGCCCAGAATGGGACCAGAGTTCTCTGGTCAAAGTGAGGCCCAGGTGTGGAATAGAGTATCCAGGTCCCAATCATGCCCGGGTGAGGACCAGAGTCACTAGGTCCATGCAGGCCCAGATGGCGAACAGAATCACTAGGTACTGGTGAGGCACAGAATAAGACAACAGTCAGTAGTGTCAGGTGAGCCCTTGTGGGAACCAGAGCCACTCTATCCAGCTGAGTCCCAAGTCCATGTGAGGCCCACGTGAGGACCAGATTCATCAAGTCGAATTGAGGCATAGCTGGGACAAGAGTCACCAGATCTGGGTGCGGCCTAAGTGGGGCAAGATTCAGCAGTTCTGAGTTACGTCAAAGTGGGGACAAGAGACACCAGGTACGGGTGATGCCAACTGAGGAGCAGAGTCACCAGACCCAGGTGAGGTCCATGTTGGAAAAAGAGTCACCAGGTCCAGGTGACGCCCAGGTGGGGACCAGGATCACCAGGTACAGGGGAGGCCTTTGAAAGAACCAGAGTCAACAGTTCGAGGTCAGGTGCAGGTGGCAACCAGGGACAGAAGGTGCAAGTCGGGCCAAAGTGGGGTTCACAGTCACTAGGGCACGGTGAGACCCAGAGGGGGACCAGAGTCACCTGGTCCAGGTGAGGTCCAGTTGTGGAACACAGTCACCGGGTCCCAAATTTGCCCAGTTGAGGATCATGGTCAACAGAGCCAGGAGTGCCCATATGGGGCCCAGAGTCCCCAAATCCAGGTGAAGCCCAGGTGGGGACCACAGTCACCAGATCCAGGGTAGTCTCGGTTGCAGACCAGAATCACCAGGTCCAGGTGATGTGCAGGTGGCAACCAACTCACCAGGTCCGGTGAGCCCTGGTGGGGACCCGAGCCACGAGGTACATGGGAAGCTAGAAACACTGCAGCCACCAGGTCCACATGATGTCCATGTGGGAACGCGAATCACCAGTTACAGGTGAGGACCAGGTGGGGATCCGACCCACCATACCCAGGTGAGACCCAGGTGAAGACCAGAGTTAATAGGTCCGCTGGGTCACTGTTAGTGAACAGTGTAACCATATCCTGATGCTACCCAGGTGGGTACCAGAGACACCATATCCTGGTGAGGCCCAGGTGGGCCCAGATACATGAGGTCCAGATGAGGTCCCGATGGGAACCACAGTCACACGTCAGGTGAGGCCATGCTTAGGATCAGAGTCACCAGTACAGGTGAGGCCCAGGTGGAGCCAGAGTCACCTGGTACAGAAGAGGCCAAAGTCAAGACCAGAGTTACCACGATCAGGTCAGTCCCAGTGGGGAATAGAGTAACCATTTCAGGATGATGCCCAGGAAGAACCAGAGTCACCAGGTCCAGATGAGGCGCAGGTGGGGAGCATATTCACTAGGTCCCTGTGAGGCCAAGTTGAGGACGAGAGTCACCAGGTCTAGTTGAGTCCTAGAGGGGTACCAGATTCACCTGGTCTAGGTGACATCCAAATGGAGACCAGAGTCACCATTTCAGGGTGAGGCCCAGAGTGGTTCCAGAGTCATCAAGTCCAGGTGAGGCTCAGGTGTGGAACAGAGTATCCAGGTCTTAATGATCCAAAGTTGAGGACCAGAGTCACCAGATCTGGGTGAGGCCCAGTTAGGAACAGAGTCACCAGTTCCAGGTGAGGCCAAGAAAAGTGTCCACAGCAATCAGGTCCAGGTGGGGAACAAAGTCACCAGGACTGGGTGAGGCCCAGATAGGGAACAGATTCACAAGGTCCAGGTGATTCCCAGGTGATGACCAGAGTTACCAGTTCCGGATGAGGACCAGGTAAGGACCAGATTCACCAGGTCCATGTGAGGCCCACGTGGGGACCTGTGTCACCAGGTATGGGTGAGGCCCAGGTAGCAAACCCACTCACCAGGTCAAGGTGAGTCCAACCTGCAGGCAATGCAGAGGAATCGTGTACCGAAGATGCCCGTGTAGGGAACAGAGTTACCAGGTCCAGGTGAGGCCAACCTGCAGGCCATGCAGTGGAACCATGTCCCGATGATGCCCAGGTAGGGACCAGAGTAACCAGTTCCAAATGAGGCCCAGATGGAGCATATTCACTAGGTCCATGTGAGGCCCAGTTGAGGACCAGAGTCACCAGAACTGGTTGAGGCCTAGAGGGTACCAGAATCACCTGGTCCAGGTGACATCCAGATGGGGACCAGAGTCCCTGATAGTGAACAGTGTAACCATAACATGATGCTACATAGATGGTTACCAGAGACACCAGGTCCTGGTGAGGCCCAAGAGGGACCGAGACATGAGGTCCAGGTGAGGTCCCGATGGGAACGCAGTCAGCAGGTCAGGTGAGACCATGCTTAGGATCAGAGTCACCAGTTACAGGTGAGGCACAGGTTGAGCCAGAGTCACCTGGTACAGAAGAGGCCAAAGTCAGGACAAGAGTTACCAGATCAGGTCAGTCCCAGTGGGGAATAGAGTAACCATGTCCCAAGATGCCCAGGAAGAACCAGAGTCACCAGGTCCAGATGAGGCGCAGGTGGGGAGCATATTCACTAGGTCCCGGTGATGCCAAGTTGAGGACAAGAGTCACCAGTTCTAGTTGAGGCGTATAGGGGTCCAGATTCACCTGGTCTAGGTGAAATCCAGATGGGTCAGAATCACCAAGTCAGGGTGAGGCCCAGGTGGTGACCAGGGTTACCAGTTCCGGGTGAGTATAAGGTAAGGACCAGATTCACAAGGTCCAATCTAGGCCCACGTGGGGACCTTTGTCACCAGGTATGGGTGAGGCCCAGGTGGCAACCCCACTCACCAGTCCAGGTGAGGCCAACCTGCAGGCCATGTAGAGGAACCATGTCCCGATGATGCCCATGTAGGGACCAGAGTTACCAGGTCCAGGTGAGGCCAACCTGCAGGCCATGCAGTGGATCCATGTCCCGATGATGACCAGGTAAGGTACAAAGTCACCAGGCCCAAATGAGGCCCAGATGGGCATATTCACTAGGTCCAGGTGAGGCCCAGTTGAGGACCAGAGTCACCAGATCTGGGTGACGTGCATTAGGATCAGAGCCACCACTTCCAGGTAAGGCCAAGAAAGAGTCCACAGCAATCAGGTCCAGGTGGGGAACAAAGTCACCAGGACTGGTTGAGGCCCAGATGGAGACCAGATTCACTCACCAGGTCCAGGTGAGGCCCAGGTGGTGACCGGAGTCCCCGGGTCTAGTAGAGGACCAGGTAAGGACCAGATTCACCAGGTCAAAGAGGCACACGTGGGGACCTGAGTCACCAGGTATGGGTGTGTCCCAGGTGGCAACCCCACTCACCAGGTCCAGGTGAGGCCAACCTGCAGGCCAGAGTCACCAGATACACGTGAGTCCCTAGTGGGACCAGAGTCACTAGGTAAATGTGAGTCTACAAGAACACCACAGTCACCAGGTCCAGGTGTGGTTCATGTGGGAAAAAGAGTCACCAGGTCCAAGAGACCCAGGTGGGACCACAGTCACAAGGTCCAGGTGAGGCGCAGAGGCAACAGGATTCACCAAGTCCAGGTGAGGCCCTGGTGGCGACCAGTCACCAGATCCAGGTGCGGAACAGATAAGGACCAGATTCTCCAGGCCCAAGTGAAGCCCAATGGGTGACCAAGTCACCAGGACAGGGTGAAGCCCAGAGGGGGGACCAGAGTAACCAGTATAGTTTGAGGCCCAGAATGGGACCAGAGGTCCCTGATCAAAGAGAGGCCCAGGGATCCCTGGGTGGCGCAGCGGTTTGGCGCCTGCCTTTGGCCCGGGGGCGCGATCCTGGAGACCCGGGATCGAATCCCACATCGGGCTCCCGGTGCATGGAGCCTGCTTCTCCCTCTGCCTGTGTCTCTGCCTCATTCTCTCTCTCTCTCTGTGACTATCACAAATAAATAAAAAAATAAAAAAAAATAAAAAATAAAACAAAGAGAGGCCCAGGTGTGGAATAGAGTATCCAGGTCACAGTGACGCCTGGGTGAGGACCAGAGTCACTAGGGCCATGCAGGCCCAGATGGGGAACAGAATCACTAGGTCCTGGTGAGGCATAGAATAAGACCACATTCAGCAGTATCAGGTAGGTGAGCCCTTGTGAGAACCAGAGCCACTCTATCCAGCTGAGTCCCAGGACCAGGTGAGTCCCACGTGAGGACCAGATTCATCAGGTCGAATTGAGGCATAGCTGGGGACAAGAGTCACCAGGTCTGGGTGCGGCCTAGGTGGGGGCAAGATTCAGCAGTTCTGAGTTAGGTCAAAGTGGGGACGAGAGACACCAGGTCCAGGTGAGGCCAAACTGAGTACCAGATTCACCACATCCAGGTGAGGTCCATGTGGAAAGGAGTCACTAGGTCCAGGAGAGGTCCAGGTGGGGTCCAGAGTCACCAGATCCATGTGAAGTCCAGGTGGGGACCAGAGTCACCAGATCCATGTGAAGCCCAGGTGGGGACCAGAGTCACTAGGTCCAGATGAGGCCCAGGTGAGGACCAGAGATACCAGGTACACGTGAGGATCCGGTGGGGATCGGAGGCAACAGGTCCATGTGAGGCCGGCTTGGGGACCATGGTCAACAGGTCTACTTGAGGCCCAGTGTGGAACACAGTAAGCAGGTCCAAGTGAGTCCCAATTGGTGACAGGAGTCACCACGTCCAGGTGTGAGCCAGGTCCGACCAGGATCACCAGGTCCAGGGAAGGCCCTTGAAAGAACCAGAATCAATAGTTCGAGGTCAGGCGCAGGTGGCAACCAGGGTCAGCAGTCCAAGTCAGGCCAAAGTGGGGTTCACAGTCACTAGGGCACGGTGAAACCCAGAGGGGACCAGAGTCACCTGGTCCAGGTGAGGTCCAGTTGTGGAACACAGACACCGGGTCCCAATTTTGCACAGTTGAGGACCATGGTCACAGGGCCAGGTGAGGCCCAGATGGGGACCGGAGTCCCCAAATCAGGTGAAGCCCAGGTGGGGACCACAGTCACCAGATCCAGGGTAGTCTCAGGTGCAGACCAGAATCAACAGGTCCATGTGAGGTGCAGGTGGCAACCACACTCACCCGGTCCTGGAGAGGCCCTGGTGGGGACCAGAGACGAGTACATGAGAAGCTAGAAACACTGCAGCCACCAGGTCCACATGATGTCCATGTGGGAACGAAAATCACCAGTTACAGGTGAGGACCAGGTGGGGATCCGACTCACCATATCCAGGTGAGACCCAGGTGGGAACCAGTGCCACCATGTCC
>NW_023331748.1:0-34558 GCF_011100685.1 Canis lupus familiaris | reverse complement strand
CCGGGTACACAGCCCAGGATCTGGCCTCCCCCCAGGACAGGCAGAGGCCAGGAGAGCCCAGGACAGCAAGGACGCTCCTGCCCCGAGATAAGCAGATCAGCAGCCCCGCCCGGAGCATCCAGGCCCTGCAGACGCAGAGCTCCCTAGTTACTGCGGGAGCTGACTCCAGGGCTCCAGAGCTGGCCTCTGCCCACTGCACTTGTCCCTCCTGGGGCCTCACGGGGTAAACATCCCCACTGAGCCCTGCACCAGGCAGGTGACACAGCAGCTCCCCCAAGTGCTAATACCTGAAAATCAGCACAACAGGCCGCTCCCCCAGAAGACCAGCTAGATGGCCACGTTCCAGGGGAAGTCAAGGGACTTAAAGTATACAGAATCAGAAGATACTCCCCGTGTTTTTTTCTTTTTGATTTGTTTGCTGCCCCCCACCCTTTTTTCCCTTTATTTCTTTTCTTTTCTTTTTCTTTTCTCTTTTTTTCTTTTTCTCTTTTCTTTCCTTCTTTCTCTCTCTTTTCTCCTTTTCCCAATACAACTTGTTTTTGGCCACTCTGCACTCAGAAAAATGACTAGAAGGAAAACCTCACCTCAAAAGAAAGAATCAGAAACAGTCCTCTCTCTCTCCCACAGAGTTACATGATTTGGATTATAATTCAATGTCAGAAAGCCAATTCAGAAGCACTATTATAAAGATACTGGTGGCTCTAGAAAAAAGCATAAAGTACTCAAGAGACTTCAAGACTGCAGACTTTAGATCTAATCAGGCAGAAATTAAAAATCAATTGAATGAGATGCAATCCAAACTAGAAGTCCTAACGACGAGGGTGAATGAGGGGGAAGAACGAGTGAGTGACATAGAAGACAATTTGATGGCAAAGAGGGAAACTGAGGAAAAAAGAGAAATAAAAGACCATGAGGATAGATTAAGGGAAATAAATGACAGCCTGAGGAAGAAAAACCTACGTTTAATTGGGGTTCCTGAGGGCGCCGAAAGGGACAGAGGTCCAGGATATGTATTTGAACAAATCATAGCTGAAAACTTTCCTAATCTGGGAAGGGAAACAGGAATTCAGATCAAAGAGATAGACAGATCCCCCCCCCAAATTCAATAAAAACCATTCAACACCTCGACATTTAATAGTTAAGCTTGCAAATTCCAAAGATAAAGAGAAGATCCTTAAAACAGCAAGAGACAAGAAATCTCTGACTTTTCAATACATTATATAACTGCCATACTAATTTTAGTAGCCATCCCTTTGGTATTTAATTTTTAATTTTCATATTTATTTTTTAATATTTTAGTTATTTATTCATAAGAGACACAGAGAGAAAGGCAGAGACACCAGGCAGAGGGAGAAGCAGGCTCCATGCAGGGAGCCCGATGTGGGACTCGATCCCAGGATCCCAGGGTCACACCTTGAGCCAAAGGTAGATGCCCAACTGCTGAACCACGTAGGTGTCCCTAATTTTTTTTAAGATTTTATTTATTTATTCATCAGGGACAGAGAGAGAGAGAGGACAGAGACAGAGACAGAGACACAGGCAGAGGGAGAAGCAGGCTCCATGCAGGGCGCCTGATGTGGACTCGATCCTGGGACTGCAGGATCAGGCCCTGGGCTAAGGCAGGTGCTAAACCGCTGAGCCACCAGGGATCCCCTAATTTTTAATTTTATATTTTATTTTACTGAAGTATAGTTGACCACATTAATTTTAGGTGTACAACACAGTGACTGGAAACCACTTTCAAACATTTTTATTTATTTATGATAGTCACAGAGAGAGGAGAGAGAGAGGCAGAGACACAGGCAGAGGGAGAAGCAGGCTCCATGCCCGGGAGCCCTATGTGGGATTCGATCCTGGGTCTTCAGGATCACGCCCCGGGCCAAAGGCAGGCGCCAAACCGCTGCGCCACCCAGGGATCCGGAAACCACTTTCTAAGGACTTGCTTTAGATATAGGAATATTATTATTATTATTATTATTATTATTATTGGAACATTAAAAAATTATCTATATTCACTTAATTTTTTAAAATGGTGGTAAAAAATGCATGAGATAAAGTTAACCATCTCAACTATTTAAAGTGTATGGGTAAGTGGTTTAAGTACATTGACATCGTGACACAGAACTTCAAAATTTTTCATCTTGTGAAGCTAAAACTCGGTACCCATCAAACAACTCCCCATCCCCACCTTCCCTCAGCTCCTGGAACCACTATGCTATTTCTGCCTCTATGAATTTGACTATGCTAGGTGTCTCCTGGGAGGGGAGTGATGCAGTGCTTGTGTTTTTGTGATAACATAATATCTTCAAGGTTCATCCATTATAGAGGGTGTCATCATCCCCCTTTTAAAGGATTAGTAACATTTGATTATTTGTAAAAACCATGTTTTGTTTATTCATTCACCTGTAAATAGATGGGAGTTGCTTCCACCTTTTGGCTGTTGTAAATAAAGATGCTATGAACACAGGCATACAAATGTCTCTTTGAGACTCTGCTTTCAATTCTTTTGGATATATATCATCCAGAAGTGAAACTGCTGGCTCATACAGTAATTCCACTTTTAATTTTTGAAGAACTGCCATACTGTTTTCTACAGCAGCTGCGCCACTTCACATGCTCACTATTTCCAATTTTCTCACTTCCTCATCAACACTGGTTACTTTCTGTTTTACCAACAGTAGTCACACTAATGCGTGTGAAGTGGTACCCTCATTGTGGTTATTTGCTGATTTAATATCAAAAAACAAATTTGAATGAAATGAAGGTTCTATATAGCAATGTTGCAAGATAGATGGGGTCTGGATGTTGAAGGATCTTGAATATGAAGCTAAATAATTTGGAATTTATTTTAGAGAAATAGAAGTTAGCAGAGATTGTAAAGAAAAGAGGTTTTCAATGCAGAGAAGCATTATGTGAAATTGAATAAACTAAATAAAGCATTCAAAATGTAGTTAAAATGGTCATTAAACTTTATGCTGGATTTTAAAATGTTATTCTGTATGTTGGCAAATTGAACACCAATAAAAAATAAATTTATTATTAAAAAAATAAAAAAATAAAATGTAACTATAAAGAAATTTATTATCTTTTTCTAAAATCTGAATTAATGGAACTTTCTTTGGAGTAGATGTGGGGAGGTTTGTGGTGTAATCTCAATCTCTGCACTATTCACTTTTATTTTTTTTTCTTTTACAAAATAAAGAATCCAAATGATCCATTTAGATTCTCAAAAGCAAAAGCCTCAAATCTCATCTTCCACTGATGATGTCATCAAGTTGAATATTAAAATAAGTTGCTAATATTTCTAAAAACTCAATTACATATTTTAATTTATTCAATTCACAAAACAGTGATTAAAGAGGTGCTAAAATAAAATGGCAATATGTGAAATTCAAAGTCAAATTTAACATAATTGAAAAATTACTTTACTGTAAAAATGAGTATAAGACCATTTCTTAAATTGTTCACATCAATTTAATAACATATAGGTAAAATTTGAATGTTAAGCAATATGAAATGTCTCCTCTGTGCTGGGCTCCTCTTATTTGATAAACTACTCTCTTACTGGACTATATATATATATATATATATATATATATATATATATATAATATCTATTTATTTATTCAAGAGAGACACAGAGAGAGGCAGAGACACAGGCAGAGTGAGACGCAGGCTCCCTGTGGGGAGCCCAATGTGGGACTTGACCCTGGGACCCCAGGATCACTCCCTGAGCTGAAGGCAGATGCTCAACTGCTGAGCCACCCAGACGTCCCAGGACTATATATTTTTGAAGCTTAAATAACCCTTCAAAGCCACTCAATAGTATTAATTTGTGATAGAACAAGACACTAAAAATCTTCCTCAAATGTTCACTCATATGGTTTCAAAGTACATTATAGGATGAGGAATGCAAGTAAACAGAAATTATGCAGACTTCTGAAAGTCATCCACAGAGAGAATTCATGGCAACATTAGTCAAACATAAAGCACAATATTTCAAAAAATGTAAAGCCATCTTTTAAAACAATGTTATATTGAGCCATATGAAATTGCTAATATTCTTTTTTTTTTATGGTAGTCACACAGAGAGAGAGAGAGAGAGGCAGAGACACAGGCAGAGGGAGAAGCAGGCTCCACGCACCGGGAGCCTGATGTGGGATTCGATCCCGGGTCTCCAGGATCGCGCCCTGGGCCAAAGGCAGGCGCTAAACCGCTGCGCCACCCAGGGATCCCAAATTGCTAATATTCTATGATTTTGACCTACCCAAAGACAATTTCATATAGCTCAATTTAATATATGGTATTTACTGGCATGGCAACTGTTATGGACATATTGAACTTATACATAAATAAACCTTCCTTCCTGAAAGAAAAATATAATTGCCTTGGGGCACCTGACTGGCTCAGGCCATGGAGCCTGTGACTCTCGATCTTGGGGTCATGAGTTCAAGCCATACATGTTGAGTGTTAAATAACTAAATTGAATTGCCTATATAGACTTAAAAATTAGAAATGTCCTATATTAGCAATGCATAGGATGTTAGAACTCTCAGTGTATTTGAGTCTATGTTTTGTGCCAATTCTTCGGGTCAGAAAAGGTTTCTGATACTCATTATATTTCCCACCAGCACATTAACATGGTAAGCTGTACATCATATGCTCTGAATAAATACATGATCTGATTTGGAATACAAACATAATCTATTTTCAAGTGTCTAAATCCTGACTTAGCTAACAGATTATGTTTGGTATATTTTGCTCAGCTCTGTTCACTGAGCCGAATAATTAAGGAATACCTAATAGTTTCAACAAATCAGATTCTTGACTCTATTAGGAAAAGTTACAGGAGATGTATGGTTTTGCCGTCAGCTATGATTTATTTCAAGATTTCTGTCACTGATATTTGTAGACTGTACATCCTATTTAGAATATTACATGCTACTTTGTTCTTATAACTTAAGAATTTAGCTCCTAAAAAGTTATACTATCCAATTATGTTGTTGAATCCATTATTTAAATGGGAAGGGGAGAAGTGATGGTAGAGGTCTAGAGTGTCAAATATGGCAAACTCATTTTCTAATTGCAATTACAGTGATAAGAAAGATACTTATCTTTCTGAGTTAGTTGATAGTTTCCTTGCAGACTGACAAAAATACACAGTTGATTACCGAGCAGCATCTAAAGAATGAACAAGTTTGCTAGTGATCACCAAGAGGAGGGACAGTCTGTTCTTCTATCACCAGCTGGACCCATCAGTCACACAAATGTTCATGAACTTTGCCTTTGCTTAAGAAATGCAAACTATTTTTTGAAGTTAATATACCCATATGCGAAATCAGAATAAATTATAGCTGGCAACAACCACTAATATATGAAAGGATAAAACAAAAGCTCAATGGCCAGGTATAAAGCAACTACATCCTTGCCCTGAGAAACAGATCTTCACTGATAACACAGGGTTAGAGGTAACTCCTGATTGCTGTGAAATTTATACCAGCATTTCTGCATGTAGTGCAAACTGTGTTTCTTAATAAACCAGTCCAGTTATTCTTTATTTACATTATAAAAATTCATGCTGTAAGAGAAACACCTTTCATCAGTGCTTTGCATATGTTTTTACAAAACAGAAATGTTTACTCTCTTATGTTATTACTGCTTCATCCTTTAGCACATCTTGATATATGTCTACTATGTGCCAGGAATATCTTGCATCAGAATCCCCTGGCAGGCTTATTATAACACAAATTGTTGTATCCCCACTTCCAGAGTTTGTGATATGATAGATAAGGAGAAGGGCATGAAAATTTGTACTTTGGATCCTAACAAGTTTCTAACAATTTCCCAGGTGATACTGATCCTGCTGGTCTAGAAAACCACTCTCCTGTGGGTAGGAGTTACAGGACAAGGAGGACATAGCTTCGTTCCTCATCAAATCTACATTCTAGTAGAAAAGACTTGAACATATTAGTAGAAATAGGAACCTCCCCATTATTATCTTAAGGAAAATTACCTGAATTGCATTCACATACATACTATAACACCATTTCCCCTGGGCAGCTTGATTTTCCAATTCTCCATGTTTTCATGGCTAGATTCCTATGCCTGCTGTACTAACCAAACACAAGGCACTAAATCACCTGGATGCCACATCTGGGCAGGTTTCAAGGGTAAGATAAATCAATCAGATGCACCGATTTCTTGTTCGGACCCTAAATGGCTAGATTATATTACACAGAAGCCTGTCTTTTAAAGTTTTAAGAATTTAATTTCTCTCCTCTGGTTTCTCAGCTTACTCATGCTGGTGGCAGGTCCTCCACTCAGGGGTCAGCAGGAACTGCATTGAATTCCCTGGGAAACATGCCTCTGTATCGCTGTCTTCAGGCTCAGGCTCCACCTCTGCACTGAGTTCACACAGGTGGGGACAGAAGTCTATACCAAATAGGTGGTGCAGCTGGGGAGAAGAGGGATGCCTTCAGCTACAGATGGTTAGAGCATCTATAGGAGCCATCTAGAAATTCCTGTTGCTCCAGCTTCAATATTTCATGTGTCTGGGGTGAAACTAGGCCTTCCGTTCACTCATTACTGAGGTCCAGAATGTCTCAGACCCAAACTTGTCCAAGAAATAACCATAGACAGGAATCTCAGAGTCATCTTTTCTGCAGGTGAGATGAAACTTGGGAGAAAACTGAAAAGTTGAATTTGAATATCCTATCATAGGTCGTTTGATAGACTAAGAAAAAATTAATTTTCTGGAGAAGTGTCATGACTAAAATTACATTCATTCCTTTTATGGTTAGTAGCTCCACACATAAAATCTTTTGAGTGATGTACTCACAGGCAGAGGAGGAAGCATATTGTGGGAGCCATCCGCCAGGTGTCTCAACCGCAGTCCCCTGGGGATCTGTAGTCAGTGGCTAGGCTTTGGCCCATTTTACCAGGTAGAGCGATGTGTATCATCCCATTCTGTTACAACTACATTCTCCTTTTCTATGTACGTTGGAAATGACATCACAGTATATCTCCTCAACCCACAGTCCATAAATAGAACTAACCCAGGAGTAAAAATACTGTTAGGCAGCAGATTTGGATCCTGGCCTTAGCAATGCTGATTTCATAACATAATTATGGAGCATATAGAAAATAAATGTTTATGGATATTCCTGTAGCACCTAGCAGAGGCCTGTGTGTGCAAAATAAGCAGACAGGTACCTTTTCATTGAATGTGACTTCTTTCATTATACCCACCAGCCACTGTGGATCCAATTTAATGCCAAATACAAGGTAGTTAACATCTGGAAGGCTAAGTCTGAAAGGGTTAAGTGTCAACATTCCACTCAGAGCTTGGGAGGCTCTCTATTTCACCAAACTCTTTGTGAAATCTTATTGCTATGAATTTGGTCAGGTTCCTTGCTCTGTCTATGCTCTTCATGCTTCTAGGTCAATACATTAACTTTGGTCTATGTCAGATGCCAACTCCTCTATTTAGCCCACTCTAATTTCTTCAGAACTGCTGCAGAACTTTATCTGCATATTTTTATGATTTTTATTAGTCTTTACTTCTTATACTACTTATGTACTGATTGTATAGCCTGTGGATTCTTGGAGAAGAAAAAGATCTACATCTTTCTCAATCAAAACTGTATCTGGCAACACAACCTAACATTCAAAGAAAGATTTTTCTGCCGATTATAAAATAAAGGCAGACTTAAACTGTCTGAGAATATTAATTTGAGTATAATTTATGTGAAATAAATGGCCAGCTACTTACATGGAAAATAGAATAATTTAGAGATTTCATAAGAAGACAAAGGACTACCAAGAGGTGTACTGCACAAGCAAAAAATTAATAATTTATTTAAAATAAATATGAAATATATAAGTCCATTATCTCCTCTCTGCTCTCTGGTGCCCTTTTTAGAATTATGGACATTAATAAATACATATATATATTTATACATGTATATGTATATTTATATACGTATATATGTATACTCACTATATGTGATAACATTATACATATTCATATACATATAGAGGGCCTGGGTTGGTATTCAGATATGAAGAATAACGACCAATATTGTCTCTAACAACGATTTATATCTTAACCACATCTACTCTGTGGGAGCCATTAGTTTCCATTACATCCACTTGAGTTTAAAATTGCACAAATGTATTTACCTTTCTTTAGTCAATAATTGCAAAGAAAACAGACTGGTCAGGGAAAGACCATGTGGTATCTGACAAACAATAAAACAACATAGGATAACCAATGACTACTTCTAGTCCTGTGACATCTTAATATCTTTAACCACCACACACATATGCTAGTCATAGGAGCTATTTTGTCGCAATTCATACCTCTTAGAACCAACTAGAATATAATTGTTGCTATGAGTTGGACAAGTTAACCATTGTGCCACGGTAATACAACAAAACTATTATTTTTCTTCCCGAAGAAAGATCAGAAGGGGAATGTTTTAAGTGTAATTAGTCCTCCGGAGTTTCCTGGTACTAACTAGGATACACCTTCAGAAACGGCACCAAATTTGAAAAAGTCACTCTCCAAAGACACTTGGTCCAGTAGAAACCTACACAGCCGACAATAGCAGAAGTGCCTATTTTTTAGAGTACTTAGCAAGAAAGAGCATTATATGTGCATCAGTGTCCAGAACAAAGTCCCCGTTCCTATCAAGAAGAGCAGGTGTGATCTATGTAGACTAAATACGGTGGCTAGGATTCACCTTATAAAAAATACCAATGGAACGTAAGAGATTCTAATAAAACTGCAGTCTATTCAGGTAGGTATCACTGTGTGGCAGAAATTTGTGTCCTCATAAATCAGGTATATTACCTTAAGAAGTGGAAAGGCAAATTAAGCCTCCTGTTGGCAGTGACCCCAATCTCCAGTGCCCTCCAGGGAAGGTTATGCCTTGAATACCATACACAGGGCTAGGGGTGGTGTTGTTCACATTAGGAGATTTTCTCTGTTCACTGTCCTAATGCCAATCACTTCTTCCCTATGGTGGAGATATTTCAAGCAGCATCCGCCAGGCAACATTTCTATGGCTGGAAAAGTTCGACAGGAAACTTCAAACTACCACTAGAGAAAAACACGGACCAAGCTGACAGCATGAAAACAGAAAGGAGAGAAAGAGAAGGAGGGAGAGAGGGAGAAAGGGAGGGAGGGACAGAGAGAGGCTACTTGGGGCTGCTATTTGGGGAGCAACTATAGAAATGATTCCTGGCAGTGAGAAGAGCAGACCTCACATAGTCAACAAGTGCTATGAAGCACTTACTATTGAAGTCCAAGTGCTGCAAACAGAAAAACTGCTGCCTCCCAAACTGTGTAAAGTTTGTCAAAGAAGAGCACAAGCCATCTGTGAAGAACCTGGTACATGTTTAAGAAGCTCACTCAATAATACAGAATCAAGAAGATGGGATAAGGGGCAGCTCAGAGACGCTCCTCTCCACATCGGACAAGAGGTTCCAGAAGTAGCAGTGGGGAGCAGCTGAGGCTTCCAAAGACCTCTCCCATCCCTCGTCCTCACATGCATACGGTCTGCATAAATCTGGAAGATACAGATCCATGTTAACTTAACTGCATTCCCAGTGTGTGACTTCTGGTAGACTGTGAGTTTGGTGATTCTCTGTCATTTCTAGGGATATAAGTCTGGAATAAAATGATGATTTTGGATATAATTACAGATACACATTTTAATGGTAAGGGTCTCCAATGGCACCTATGGTTTTCAGCTCCCTGGGGAAGGAGTTGGAGCACTCAGATCTCCTCACCCTGGGAATGAAATGACCATGAAGATCATCCCAGGGTCATGGCTGATTCAAAATACACTAGGAAACGGCCTACACAGAGCTCTCTTGAGGAATGCATTAGGCAAGGAATTGGGTTGCTTTGAATTAGTCCCACAGAAAGAATTACTGAGACTTGGATAATAAAACTAAATGCGGGGACAAGACCCAGTCCTGAGGGTCATTCCATCAAGGAGGAAAGGAACAGTCTTTCTGACGCTGGATGCTATGGCAGCTACAGCCAGTCTCACCCTCTCTCAACTCTGCTCCCCACACCCTTCTCTGCGTCCTCTACTAATAACACGAAACACATTTTTCTCCTGGATCCACTTCAGGAAAAGCCAATCCTACTCTATAGAAAGCCCCTTTAAAAGGCGAAGTCACCACTTTTAAAATGGCAAAATCCTCCTTCAGTAGAGGTCTAAAAATCAGGCCAAAATCGCCACAAGCAGTTAAGTTTGCTTAAGATTAAATAGGGTTGAATAAACGATCTCTGCAGAGTGGGGTCCCCATTGTCTTTTCTCTGCGAGTCCTGTGGCTTCTAACACTTGGTACCTTCCAGTAGCACTGACCTTGAACCACACTTTTCATCTGCACTGGGGTTTCCCAGAGGCTGTTGTAAATATCCTTCCATGGGATAGAAATCCACTCTCCTTGTGCAGACTTTCCTGATTGAACATTTTCCTTGCTGTATGCATTAGGAAAAACATTTTGTGCATGCACGCACAAAGGTGGGGGTTTGGGCGGTGGCTACCCACCTCCGTGACACTTATTGGTGTGGGATCTTCCTTGGCATCCTGCCTTTAGCTTCTACAGAGTATAAGGAGTTGCTTTTACATCTGTGGATTCACTACCTCCATGTCACTAATCCCCAGATGATGTTGCATCCCCGTTTACCCCCCTAGGTAGACACTTCAGTTGCATGCCCTAGCTAGCCTGAGTGATGGCATTTGTACCCCACACTGGGCTTAATCAAAGTAGGTTTTCTCTTTCCTTCTGTGAAGTCAGCAGTGTTGTTCTAGCACAGCGACTTAAACTGCATGCGTGTATACCTTCAGGAGTTCAGGCGCAAGTGGGTTGGAATTGGATCGCGCTCCCTCAAAAGCCAGAAATAGAAGCTTAGAGAATGAGCACAATGATTAAATTTAGAACTTGCAAGTAGGAGGTAGATTTCCTACTCCGTGCACGCAGCACGTCTTTTGTGGTGTGCATTTGAAGGTAAGAAAGGTAAGACTCAGAAAGGCAAAAAAAGGGATCCCTGGGTGGCACAGTGGTTTGGCGCCTGCCTTTGGCCCAGGGTGTGATCCTGGAGACCCGGGATCGAATCCCATGTTGGGCTCCCGGTGAATGGAGCCTACTTCTCCCTCTGCCTGTGTCTCTGCCTCTCTCTCTCTCTCTCTCTCTATCATAAATAAATTAAAAAAAAGAAAGGCAAAAAAATAAAAAAGGCAGGAATACTATGAAAAATACCTGAATGTAGACAATTAAATGGAAAATAAGGTGAAGAGGATACACTTGTTAAATACATGGACAAACAGTATATCTGGAGAGTTAAGAGAAATAAGAATTAAGAGAAAATGGCCAATTTGGTTATAAATCAGTTGAGTCATTATCTCTACATCTTATACAACAATATACTAAACAGTGACTTGAAACCTTAAAAACTGAGCCACCCACTTACAAGAATACTCCATTTTAAGTCTGTAAAATGCTAATATTAACAGTACGTAGGGGTGCCTGGGTGGCTCAGTTGGTTGAGCATCTGACTTAATTTTGGCTCCGGTTGTGATCCCAGGGTCCTGGGCCTGAGCCCCCCCCAAGGGGCTCCCACTGGGTGTGGAGCCTGCTGAAGATTCTCTCTCTCCCTCTGCCCCTCCTCCCCGCCCAGG
Source organism: Canis lupus familiaris (assembly GCF_011100685.1). NCBI lineage: Eukaryota > Metazoa > Chordata > Mammalia > Carnivora > Canidae > Canis > Canis lupus. The sequence goes on along the minus strand of NW_023331748.1, from coordinate 22,859 downwards.
TGTGCTCGCTTGCTCTATTTAGAAAACAAGTAGTACCTAAATAACTTTCCTTCCTGACTGTAGGTGATGCTGCTTTTGCTGTATCTTGCAGGAAAAACAAGTGAAAGTGAGTGTGGACCCAGAGCTCTACATCATTTCTTTGCTTTTCCTTTAAAAGCTTTCAGTGGCCATCCCGTATCTACAACAGGACTCATGTTTACCCAGTGATTTCGTTCATATTATCGTTTGCAGTTGGTGACCACCAATAGTAAAATTTTGCAGAATTAGTACTGTTCCAATTTCACACATATTTCTGTGGCCAGGAAAAGGACACGCAACTTAAACTTATTTTACAACTATTTAGTCAGGTAGCATTAGCCAATTTATATACATGGACTTTTGTTCATTTAATAAAAAAAAATTTGGATGTAATATTTTATTTCCTATCTCATAAGATTCCAAAATATCAAATTGTAAAATGTAATAAGCCCTTATATCTAAATAACTGTAAAATACCTTCAATTATTAAAATCTTTGTTCTAATGTTTCTTTATTAACTAATCAGGTGAATAACTGTAGCTGTTAGGTAAATGTAGACTATTTATAAGACAAATTCCTAGGAGAATTGATTAAGAAAAAAATTTCAAAAATTATAGCTGTGTATACAGTATTGATTAAGAAGTGTGTGGAACAATTTAATGACATATATCAGTTATACAGAATTATATGATTTATAGTGAAGTACACTCATTTCTTCTTTTACTTAAAAAATCAAGAGCAATTATAATAAATTACTCTTCATTTGATCAGAAAATGTGTCTACACTGAAAGCACGCACTATTATCAGTCTACTGTTGACTATGAAATTATCCAAAATAATTTAACACATTAAATTTTATCCCTTTGCTCCAAATAAAAATATACAGTAATTCAGAAAATTGCCTTAGAGAAGAAGATGTATTGACTAATATGTATAACATTCTAGGGAATTTGTCTTTTTTTGGAAAGATAAACATTGATACGAATGCAGTAACATAATTGGAGTTTAATATTCCTAAAACTTAACTTAATGTCCTTATTAAAAAGTAGATGTGCTTTATTTATCCATCCCCATGTTATTGGACACTTAGATTTTCTCCAATTTCCTATGTCACAGTCTTTGTCATCAATGAACACTTGTGTTCTATAATAAATTTGTGATCTTACCACCACTTGAAATCTATGCTCACAACTGGTAATACTAAGTCAAAAATTAAGAGTTTTTTAAATCCTCTAATGTGACTTGGTTTTCAGAAGTTTTATACTTTGTAATACCCTCTCTATATGTTCTCATTCACCACACCTTTCCAGCCTGGTACTATTATTTTATAATTACGGTTTTATTAAATAGAGAATCCAAAAACCATATCATGTTCTTACTTGATTTGTTGGATTATTGATGAAGTTGGACAGATTTCTGGATGAAATTTCTATATAAATTCTTTTGCTTATTTTTTCTAACAGAATTTGATAGTTTTCTATTATGGTGTGATCCCCAATATACTGAAAATATTAAATCTTAGTCTACAATATTTGTTGTTGATATTCCTTACAGTCTACCTAATCGACTTGGAAATTGTTTAGGTTATTTGATCCAGTAAAATTATCTTGTAAATGTAAACAATGTCTTCATTTCTTTAATTGTTCTTATATGTTTAAAAATATCTATAAGCTATCAGCTTGAAATTTACCTGTATTTTCTTCTTATTTAAAATGTTTGTTTATATGTGTATTTCATCCACCATTAATTTTGTTTAATAGTAGGAGGTAAGAATTACTTTTTTTCCCCAAAAATATAATCCATGATCCAGATATTGTCTGGTCTGGTGAGCTTTCTTTTTCCAATTAGTTGTGCTGCTGCCTCATGTATCAGAAACTAAATCCCAAAGCAAAAGTTCTTTTACTTATGAAAGTTTAGTTTCCAAAAGATGCTTCTAGGTTCATTTGTTAGAATTGAACAAATTCTAACAAATTTTGAAAAATCATTGAACATGATTGAACAAATGTAGGTTGGCAGAGATAGTGTATCTTTATTCTATATGTAGTTCTGATTTTAGTTACAAAAATCTAGATGGAAGACTTTTTTTAAAGATGTATTCATTCATTCATTCATTCATTCATTCATTCATTCATGAGAGACACAGAGACAGGCAGAGACACAGACAGAGGGAGAAGCAGGCTCCACGCAGGGAGCCTGATGTGGGATTTGATCCCAGGACCCCGGCGTCACGCCCTAGGCCCCCCAGGGGCCCCAGAGAAGGAAGCAGTTCTTAATGAAGGGAGAGTCTACAAAGAGCAACATTATCTGTGCTTCTTAAATGCACATCTACAGAGATTTATTTCCATCTATCAAGACCTATAAGAATGCTGTGCAGTGTTAGTTTTAGAAAGGGTAGGAATTGCAGGATATATAAAACTTGGAGCTCTTCTTAACCATATTTTTGTCAGGTAGAGAAAAATGACTAAATTAAATGTATCTTGAATTCCTGGGATAAATTCAAAATACACTTGCTGCACCATATATGTTATTACCTCAAACGACTTGCTAATCTTTTGACATTGACATTTACAACTGATTTTTTAAAAATTTACATTATGCCTAGTTTTGAAATTCTTTCATCACAAAGAATTGAGAAGTGAGTCCTCTTTTAAGGGGTATATCTCTGGACCATTGTGGGTGAGACTGGAATTACACGTTTCTTGCATTTTCAGTGTTTGGCAAATCAGTTTGTGAATGGTATTTTATTGTGAGTTGTTTTATTGTGGATTCAGTTTATTTAATATTATGTATTTATCCCATTTTTGTTAATCCCTTTGGTGGCAGTATTATTTCCTTATGAATTTATCCACTGAAGGTGCATTTTCAAATGTAATGTGATAAAGATAATAATACTTTATGTAATTAGTCTAAAAACTAACCTTTTGTTTTTCAAACTTATCTTTTTTTCTAATTCATTAATTTTTGCTCTTGTTTCCCTTCCCTTCATATTCATTTTTTCCCATTATTTGAAAAATAATTAAAATTCTAGGGGATCCCTGGGTGGCGCAGTGGTTTGGTGCCTGCCTTTGGCCCAGAGCGTGATCCCAGAGGCCCAGGATCGAATCCCACGTTGGGCTCCCGGTGCATGGAGCCTGCTTCTCCCTCTGCCTGTGTCTCTTCCTCTCTCTCTCTCTCTGTGACTATCATAAATAAATAAAAAAAATTTAAAAAAATAAAATTCTATCTTTAATCCCTTCACTTTTAGCCTTTTTTCTTTCCCAAAATAAGTACTTAAATTTATGTGTCCCTCTGAGTCCTGCTATAAAGTCATCCTGCAAGGTAAATGATACATAATTATTATTTTTCTTTTTTTTTTTTTTAGTTTTAAGGATGTTCTAATATTCATTATTTCTTGAAGCCATGATTTATCTATATTTTTATTTATGGTTTAAGTCCATTATGTTCAGACCACATATCTAAATTATAGCAATAATCTTTATTAGCAGATTCTGTGTTTGCATATTTGTTTACTTGCCAAATCAATACTCATGGTTCTTTCACAGTCGCTCATGGATGTGTGCAGAGTGGGAAAAATTTGAGTCTACAAATGTGCACATTCCTAATTGAGACTGACCAGGGATACGCGCTGGTTTTCTGTTTCAGGTCTTATACTGTTAATACATGTCTTTCTTGTGATTTACTTAGGGGCACATGTTTTGCATTCCTGTGCTTTTTGTTGGTGATTTCACTTAAAATGGCCCCCAAATATACTGCTGAAGTGTCTAGTGGTCCTGAGCACAAGACTGTGACATGCCTTATGGATGAAATATGTGCTACATAAGCTCCATTCATGCACAGGTTATGCAGCATTTGGATGTGAGTTCAATATCAATAAATCAATAACATATATTAAACAAGTTTTTCTTTCTAAAGAAACACACATAAAACAAGGTTGTGTCTTGCTTGGTTGACAAAAATTTGTAACCGGAGGTTGACATGAACCCACCTCTGTTTCCTGTAGGAGCAACGGTTTAGTATTCACTAATTCAGTATCTGCAAACGTTTATAGAACATGAGCACGATAAATAATGAGAATAGACTGTACTTTGAGACTTGAAACTTATATTGTGTATATACACGGATTTACTTTTAATAAATATTCTATGAATGCTGGTATAGTACATATCTGATTGATTTTGATTTGTGGATGTGTTTTTCTATACATGCCATTGATATTGAATCTGCTAAGTGATATGCAAGTAGTCTATATTCCAATTTTTTTCTCTGATTATCAAGTGTAAAAATCAGTATGTAATCATTTTCACAACTTCTATCAAAATTCTCATTTTGTATGTTTTGATGCTATTAGTATAGAGTATAGAGATTTACAAACTCGTCTTTATGGTTCTTTTAACATTTTATATTTAATAGTACCTAAATTCTCTTCATCAAAAACTTTTTTTTGTTTTCTTTAAATGTTTTTGCATGTGGTAATTATACAGATGTACCAGATTTATTTTGTAATTCCTGTTATGGCTTTGTCTATTCTGTAAACTTGAATTTTATTGAAAAAAAGTAAATATATAAAATGCATCTCTGTAACAGATGTCTTAAAGAATACTGGTAATCTTTGTTTTTTTACTGGAATATTTAGGTTTTTGGCATTAATACTGATTCATTTTATGTTTAGTTTTATGGTGTATCCAGTATTTTGCATACTTTCTTTTTTATTCACCTCCCATTTTTGTCAGAGTATTTTGTTCACTATATGACTTTTCAAGTAAGTAAATATCTTTAAATTCACATAAAATTAATTCATCTTACTTTGTTTTATTACCTGATTTTGGGTATTCAGTTCACTTTTCTGTTGCATCCTGACGCAGAGAACAGAGTTAATTATATTTCTCTGTTCAAGAAACACTGTCTCCCTCAGACCATGGAAACGATCTTTTTTTTCTTTTTTTCATTATATTGTTCCCCTTCAGCAGAGATCACTATAATCTTTCCTTTTCCCACAGGTATGCATTTTATTATTTTATATACTTCTGAAATATATACTATTGATTTTGCTTATTTTAATTCACATAAATGTTATTGTTTTAGAAATCATCCTGTGATACTTATTTAATGATAATTTTTAAGTGTACTCATTTATCTCTTTTTATATATTACATACATAGAAAACATCTAGTAGTTGTAATGTATTTTCTTGGTGGTTCACAGGAATTTCACATAATTATTAATGTCCTGTCAAATCTAGACATTTTAAATATCTTCTGCTGTGTCACACACATGTTAACTAAATGCCTTTTTTGGAATGGAAACCCTTACATCTGATGTAATAAGATCCATCAATGTTTCACATTCAGATTGCATTTTTAGAGTCTTGTTAAAAAATCTTTCCATATTCTAGAATCACATAGATATTTTCCTATTTGATTCTATTAACTTTATGGTTTTGTTGTTCAAATTTAGGTATTTAACACAACTGGAGTTGAAGATATAAATTATAAGCTAAATGTTTGACTTTGTATTTCTCCATATATGTCAAGGTCCCACATTCACATTTGTTTGTTTCAGAATTATCATTATATTCTATTAATTCATTTATCCACTTGGGTTCTATTTTTATGACTACACTTTTTATTATGTGTTAGTAGCTATTAAGTGTCCTTGTCTATGATACTATTTTTTTTCTTATGTTATTCTAAAATTCCCCTGGCTATTCGGGGTCTTTTCTGATTCCACACAAATCTTAAAATAATTTGTTTCAACTCTCTGAAGCAAGTCCATGGTATTTTGATAGGGATTGCATTAAATGTGTAAATTGCCTTGGGTAACATTGAGGTTTTCACAATATTAATTCTGCCAATCCATGAGCATGGAATATTTTTCCATCTCTTTGTGTCTTCCTCAATTTCTTTCAGAAGTGTCCTGTAGTTTTTAGGGTATAGATCCTTTACCTCTTTGGTTAGGTTTATTCCTAGGTATCTGATGCTTTTGGGTGCAACTGTAAATGGGATTGACTCCTTAATTTCTCTTTCTTCAGTCTCATTGTTAGTGTATAGAAATGCCACTGACTTCTGGGAATTGATTTTGTATCCTGCCACGTTGCCAAATTGCTGTATGAGATCTAGCAAACTTGGGGTGGAGGCTTTTGGGTTTTCTATGTAGAGTATCATGTCATCGGCAAAGAGGGAGAGGTTGACTTCTTCTTTGCCAATTCGAATGCCTTTAATGTCTTTTTGTTGTCTGATTGCAGAGGCTAGGACTTCCAGTACTATGTTGAATAGCAGTGGTGAGAGTGGACATCCCTGTCTTGTTCCTGATCTTAGGGGAAAGGTTCCCAGTGCTTCCCCATTGAGAGTGATATTTGCCGTGGGCTTTTCCTACATGGCTTTTAGATGTTGAGGAATGTTCCCTCTATCCCTACACTCTGAAGAGTTTTGATCAGGAATGGATGCTGTATTTTGTCAAATGCTTTCTCTGCATCTAATGAGAGGATCCTATGGTTCTTGGTTTTCTCTTGCTGATATAATGAATCACATTGTATGTTTTACGAGTGTTGAACCAGTCTTGTGTCCCGGGGATAAATCCTTTTTGGTCATGGTGAATAATTTTCTTAATGTACTATTGGATCCTGTTTGCTAGTGTCTTGTTGAGAATTTGTGCATCCATGTTCATCAGGTATATTGATCTATAATTCTCCTTTTTGGTGGAGTCTTTGGTTTTGGAATTAAGGTGATGCTGGCCTTATAGAATAAATTTGGAAGTACTCCATCTCTTTCTATCTTTCCAAACAGCTTTAGCAGAATAGGTATGGTTTCTTCTTTAAACGTTTTATAGAATTCCCCAGGGAAGCCATCGGGCCCTGGACTTTTGTGTCTTGGGAGGTTTTTGATGACTGCTTCAATTTCCTCCCTGGTTATTTGCCTGTTCAGGTATTCTATTTCTTCCTGTTCCAGTTTTGGTAGTTTGTGGCTTTCCAGAAATGCGTCCATTTCTTCTAGATTGCCTAATTTATTGGCATATAGCTGTTCATAAAATGTTTTTAAAATCGTTTGTATTTCCTTGGTGTTGGTCGTGATCTCTCCTTTGTCATTCATGATTTTCTTAATTTGAGTCTTCTCTCTGTTCTTTTTAATAAGGCTGGCTAATGGTTTATCTATCATTAATTCTTTCAAAGAACCAACTCCTGGTTTTGTTGATCTGTTCCACCGTTCTTCTGGTCTCTATTTCGTTGAGTTCTGCTCGAATCTTTATTAACTCTCTTCTCCTGATGGGCGTAGGATCTATTTGGCTGTTTTTTCTCTAGCTCCTTTAGGTGTAAGGTTAGCTTTTGTATTTAAGTTCTTTCCAGTTTTTTGATGGATGTTTGTATTGCAATGTATTTCCCCGTCAGGACTGCTTTTGCTGCATCCCAAAGATTTTGAACAGTTGTATCTTCATTCTCATTAGTTTCCATGAATCTTTTTAATTCTTCCTTAATTTCCTGGTTGACCCTTTCATCCTTTAGCAGGATGGTCCTTAACCTCCACGTGTTTGAGGTCCTTCCAAACTTCTTGTTGTGATTTAGTTCTAATTTCAAGGCATTATGGTCTGAGAATATGCAGGGGACGATCCCAATCTTTTGGTATCGGTTCAGACCCGATTTGTGACCCAGTATGTGGTCTATTCTAGAGAAAGTTCCATGTGCACTTGAGAAGAATGTGTATTCAGCTGAGTTTGGATGTAAACTTCTGTAGATTTCTGTTAAATCCATCTGGTCCAGTGTATCATTTAAAGCTCTCGTTTCTTTGGAGACGTTGTGTTTAGAAGTCCTATCGAGTGTAGAAAGCGCTCGACTGAAGTCACCAAGTATAAGTGTATTACTATCTAAGTATGGCTTAACTTTGGTTATTAATTGATTGATATATTTGGCAGCTCCCATATTCGGGGCAAATAGATGGGTCCTGCTTTTTTATCCAGTCTGAAACCCTGCGCCTTTTGATGGGGTCATTAAGCTTGTTCACATTCAGTTACTATTGAAAGATAGGAGTTTAGTGTCATAGTGATATTTATTCAGTCATTGCTTTTGTGGATTGTTCCATTGGACTTCTACTTAAAGGGGAATTGTGAGAGTCCCCCTTAAAATTTCTTGCAGAGCTGGTTTGGAGGTCACATATTCTTTCAGCTCCTGCCTGTCTTGGAAGCTCTTTGTCTCTCCTTCCATCCTGAATGGGAACCTTGCTGGATAAAGTATTCTTGGTTGCATGTTTTCCTCATTTAGGACCCCGAATATATCCTTCCAGCCCTTTCTGGCTTGCCAGGGCTCTGTGGAGAGATCTGCTATTACCCTAATACTCCTCCCCATAAAAGTCAGGGATTTCTTGTCTCTTGCTGCTTTAAGGATCTTCTCTTTATCTTTGGAATTTGCAAGCTTAACTATTAAATGTTGAGGTGTTGAACGGTTTTTATTGATTTTAGGGGGGGGATCTCTCAATCTCCTGGATCTGAATGCCTGTTTCCCTTCCCAGATTAGGAAAGTTTTCAGCTATGATTTGTTCAAATACATATTCTGGACCTCTGTTCCTTTCAGTGCCCTTGGGAACCCCAATTAAATGTAGGTTTTTCTTCCTCAGGCTGTCATTTATTTCCTTTAATCTATCTTCATGGTCTTTTAATTTTGTGTCTCTTTTTTCCTCAGTTTCCCTCTTTGCCATCCACTTGTCTTCTATGTCACCCACTCGTTCTTCCACCTTGTTGACCCTCGTCGTTAGGGCTTCTAGTTTGGATTGCATCTCATTCAATTGATTTTAAATTTCTGCTTGATTAGATCTAAATTCTGCAGTCATGAAGTGTCTTGAGTCCTTTATGCTTTTTTCTAGACCCACCAGTAGCTGTATAATAGTGCTTCTGAATTGGTTTTGTGGCATTGAATTGTAATTCAGATTTTGTAACTCTGTGGGAGAGAGGACCGTTTCTGATTGTTTCTTCTGAGGTGAGGTTTTCCTTCTAGTCATTTTGCTCAGTGCAGAGTGGCAAAAAACAAGTTGTATTGGGAAAAGGAGAAAAAGAAAAGAAGAAAAGAAAATAGAAAAAGAAAGAAGAAAAGGAAGAATAAAAGAAAAAAGAGAAGAAAAAGAGAAAGAAAAAGAGAGGAAAAAAGGGTGGGGGAAGGATACAGAAATCAAAAAGAAAAAAAACACGGGGGAGTATCTTCTGATTCTGTATACTTTAAGTCCCTTGACTTCCCCTGGAACTTGTCCATCTAGCTGGTCTTCTCGGGGAGGGTCCTGTTGTGCTGATTTTCAGGTGTCAGCACTTGGGGGAGCTGCTCTGCCAACTACCTGGTGCAGGGCTCAGTGGGGGCTGTTTACCCTGTGAGGCCCCAGGAGGAACAACCACAGTGGTGGCAGCCAGCTCTGGAGCCCTGGAGTCAGCTCCCGCAGTAACTCTGGAGCTCTCCGTCTGCAGGGCCTGGAGGCTCCGGGGGCGGGGACGCTGATCTGCTGAGCTCCGGGGTAGGAGCATCCTTTTTGTCCTGGGCCCTCCTGGCCTCTGCCTGTCCCAGGGGAAGTCGGATCCTGGGCTGTGTCCCCGGCGCCCTGGGCTCCCGGGCCTGTCACTGTTGGATTCGCGCTCCCGCCGTGCAGCCCCTCCACGCAGAGCCGCCGCCCGAGCCCCTCCGAGCTGCTCCCGGGTCCAGCTAAGCGTGCCCTGCAGCCCTTTAGGGAGCTCGGCCTGGGTTGTGGGGCTCTCCCAGGGCGCAGGTGTCTGTTAGTGTCCCAGGAAGCCTGAGGGCATCCCCGCCCTCCTGGCGTCCTGCTCTAACTCCCTGAGAGCACCTTTCTGCCCAGGAAGATTGGGGAAGCTCCTGCTTCTCCCAGCCGGGGCTCTCCTGTCCTGGGGACACTCGCCCAGGCCTTAGCCCAGCTCCTCGCAGGCCCCTCCCCCTTAGGATGCCTTTTGTTTCTTTATTTCTTTTTCCCTGTCTTCCTACCTTGATAGAAGCGCGAACTCTTCTCATTATAGCATTCCAGCTGTTCTCTCTTTAAATCTCAGGCCGAATTCGTAGATTTTCAGGATGATTTGAAGGTTATCTGAGTAATTTGGTGGGGACAGGTGACTTGGGGACTCTACTCTTCCGCTATCTTGCCCCTCCCCTCGTATCCTCTCGTTTTATTAATTAACTCTGTACTACTATAATTAAATGATTCCTGGGGTGCCTGCGTGGCTCAGTTAGTTAAATGTCTGCCTTCCACACAGGTCATGATCCTGGGTCCCCCATAGGGGCCCTCTGCTTTGCGGGGAGTCTGCTTCTCCCTCTGCCCCTCTCTCCCTCTCAAATTTTCTCTCCATCTCTCTCTCAAATAAAAAAATAAAATGTTTTTTTAAAATGATCCTGAAATTAGAGCTTCAACATAAAACAGAAAACCTTGTTTACTGTCTTGGAAAATAGTCTGGAGGCTTGCAGTTCAGGACTGGTAGGATCTCTACACCCACTGTGGTTTCTCAAGATCTTCCAACATATTCATAATGCAGTGGGGAAGGAGTGAAAAATAAGTTCAGTATATATCTATTCCTTTTAAGGACATGAACTAAAATAGCCACATAATATTTTGGCTCACATTCCTTCAGGTATAAATTAGTCATAGGGCCATATCTGGATATAAGTGAGTCTTGCTGGCCCTTGCTGAGTGACTATGCACCCAACTAAAATTTGGAAATGTACTTTCAAAAAAAAAGAGGTGAATTAATTCTGGTGGAAAAGCTATTTCTCTGACTGATCTTTACCAAGAGCCATACAATACTTTCTAGATTTATGCAACATTTTAGGCAGTTTTCTTTTTTTGCCATATAACCCACTAGATAGACATAATTATTAAAGATGATTATTGACTAATATGCTTTATTTATTTAAACTAAATTAATCAAATAGAAGTCTATTGTGCAACAGATAAATACAAGGTACTATACAGGGCAGCCCCAGTGTCGCAGCGGTTTAGTGCCACCTGCAGCCCAGGGCGTGATCCTGGAGTCCCTGGATCGAGTCCCACGTCGGGCTCTCTGTATGATGCCTGCTTCTTCCTCTGCCTGTGTTTCTGCCTCTCTCTCTCTCTCCCTCTCTGTCTCTATGAATAAATTTAAAAACTCTTAAAAAAAGAAGGTACTATACAAAATTCTTTGTAACAAAACAGAATAATTCCCAGTACAAATGAGGATAATACTATTAAATAGTTTATTTAAAGGCTCTTGAAAGTTTTCATCGAACTATTTCAAGTTTATTGGCATTTTCCTTTATTAATTTATTTTAATATTTTTTAATAATTGCTATTATTTTGATTATTTAATAATTTTATGATTATTTTAGTAATAACTATTAGCATATATATGGAACATCATCTTTTTTTTAATCAGCTACATCCTAAAATTTTTAAAAAGATTTTATTTATTTATTTACCTGAGAGAGAGAGAGAGAGAGAGAGAGAGAAAGAGAGCAAGCAGGAACAGGGTGGGGTATGGGTAGAGGGACAGGAGGAAGCAGACTCCTCACTGAGCAGGGAGCTCAATCAGGACTCCATCCCAGGACCTTGAGATCATGACTTGATCTGAAAGCAGATGCTTAACTGAGCCACCCAGGTGCCCCACATCTAAAAAAACTTTCAGGAAGAAGGAAAGGGTTCAAATAAATTAGATGATTTCCAATTTTTGAGGAAAATAGACATAAACTATGAAAACAATATCAAGGAATAAAAGGATACATGAAATATCTTTTCGATATACTCATTTAGTAAGGAAAAATAGACAAAAAATATTTTAAAAATTGCTATAATTAACTACAAAAAGATTGAATTACCAAAAATATGTTGATATTAATTTGAAAGTGAGAGTTATATACTAACATGGAATGATAGAAATAACATCAGTGTTTTGCTTGAAATACCCAAATAATCTCTTCAATCTTATATTTGCCTTTAAAAAATTCTTTTGGATCAACAACTGAATACAGTAACAATAGATAGTACTGTATTTTACTATTTCCAGAAGATAGACGAATTGGCAATGTTAAATAGAATGGCCAGATAGCCCTCAGGGGAAACACTATGAAGCAGGGAAATAATCTGGGGAAAGAGAGCCATTATACAGGACTTAAGCTGGGAGACTGCCTGGAATGTTCTAGGAAGGTAAGAACTCCCAGAATGATATAAAATAGCAGACATGGAAAGGCCTGAAGGGAAATGATCTGGGCAGAGGACTCTGAAGCTGGGAAGAGTTGGCCAGTGTGGCTAGAGAGACATGGACGAGTCTGAGAAAATGCCAAAGGCTTGAGTACAGAAACCTTGCAGGCCACAGAGAGGATGCTGAATTTTATTCTCTGTGCATTGAGAGACTATGGCAGATCTGTAAACAGCAGAATGATCTTATCTGCTCTAATTTTATGGAATTGTATGACTGCTGAGTGCAAAACAGAATGTAGAGGCAAAAATGGAGGTGTGTATAGGAGTCTACTGAGAGGTCCAGAGCTAGACAAAATGGACCTGCTGGCTTAGACCAGCAATAGAGGAAGCGGTCAGTAGAGGTCCGTTGAGGGTTAAATTTTTATTTATTTAATTTATTTTTTAAAGATTTTATTTCTTTATTTTTGAGGTAGCATGAACAGAAGGTAGGTTCAGAGGAAGAGGGAGAACCAGGCCATCAGACTCCTCACTAAGATGGGAGCCTGACAGGACCCTGGGATCATGACATGACCCAAAAGCAGATGCCTAACCCACTGGGACGCCCAGGTGCCCCAGGCATCAAATATTTAAAACAGAGTGAACAATATTTGATAATGGATTGAATATCAGATATGAAAAATAAAGGATGGCTCCTAGATTTTCTCCTAAGCAACTAAGTAAATTGAAGTAATATTTACTAGGCAAGTCCCCTTCATTTTGTGAAAGAATTCACTGCATAATTCTTTTCCATTACAAGTGTCACGTGTGCATTAAAAATATAATGGGAATAAAGGTTAGATTTTGCACATCATATCAGAAATAAAACTCCAGCTTGAATCAAGAGATATATGTTTTTATTTAATATTTCTTTTCTGTGTAATATATAAATGCTAATTAAAAATTTAATAGATATTACCTATAAATCTACCAATGCAGAGAACAGAAAAATCTGGAGACTAGTTTTGAATAATCTAACATCACTGTACTTTCTGCCTAATGAGAGTGAAAATGAGGTAACCAACACTACACACCTGCTATTAAACTGAAAAAAAAGGCCATTTTATAAGCATTAAACTCCTGTGGTCTGCCAAATGTTCCTAGTCACTCACCTATTGGGAGGGTAATTACCATTCTAAGATTGCTAAAGCAATAGAATATGCCTTTATCTATTTTCCTTCAGGCTGAAAATTTTTAAATGTTTTTGAAAGTTCACTTTCTGGGCTTCTTATGGGAATTAAGGTGACATTACTGCATCACCTTAATCAAATATGACAATACTTTTCTTAACCTAATAAAATCTCCCCCCATAATAATAACCACAAGTTTATTTGCTGTGAGGCATTTTTAATTGCATAGTATATGGCTATAATTGAATTGTACCCATTTTTGGTTGACATTTTAATTATCCCATTGCCAGAAAATAGATGTTGGGAAACTTTGAAAAACAACTTTTGGTAGTTCAAAACTGTTTTTAGCCATTCTTATAAACATTTAATTAATCTTCTCCTGAAATCTTTTAAACTTGGGAGAAATTCTTCAAGTTAATTTCTTTTCTCTTAATACATTTAGCATTTTCCCTTAAGTATTAATTTCCCTCTTGAAGTTCTCAAGAAAAGTTAAATCTTATTACATCTTTCTCTCCTCTTTAATCTGACCCTCTTTTTGGAACCTTTTTTGCCCTCAGTTTTGACCAAAGATACCTGTTTCACATGGTTCAAAGAATGTCCAAACTTTTAAAGCTCACAGTTTTTTATCTTGGCTCTGTGGTGATGAAAAATGCATGAGAAATTTTATTATTATTTTTTCCAAGAGGCTCAGTAGCAACAGAAAAGGACAGGTAAGCCTAGGGCCTAAATGACATTAGAGTTTTCACCTAAGAAAGGAGCGTAGCCCAGGAATAGTCAGGAAGTAAGCCTTAAATTTAGCTCTACTAAAATGTTTAATGCCCAGCAAGAGATTAATCAGACCTAGAAAGGCAAAACTCACCAATGTAGAAATCTTAATGATTTCCAGGAGGACTGAGTGTATTGGGGGTTGACCTGGGACTAATGTCCCCTTTGAGGAATGATACCCCAGCTCTTTTTTACCTATGCTGTTGTACATAAGACAAAGCAGGGAATGTTTCTGGGTGTCAAGGGTTGGAGGAGAGAGAACATTGTAGCTATTTCACAAACTTTTGCCTCATCGTTTAAACTTTCACTGATGAAAAAGGAAAAAAAAATCTGTCGTGAGGCAGTTTATATGTGGTGTTAGTTTCTCTGGACTGGGTGATGAGTATAGTTGGCCAGAAGGAAATCAGTTAACTCACTCAAGTGGTACCAGAGAAGGCTGGAATCTCACTCTCCTCTATGACTCCTTGTGACTCTTAAGTCCTCTCCTCTTACATCCTAGATTTTAGGATTCAATCCTTAATTTTTTTTTCTTTCTTTACTCTCTCTCTCTCTTTCCACACAATATGTATTTCCAAAGATCTTCCATTGTCAGGCACAACATCAGCAAAAGATACATGTAACCCCAATATTAAAATGTACCCTAAATTCAAAATTATGAAAATGTGAAGTATAGAAACATTTCAATCAAACAACATGATACTGTGTATTAATGATTCCAAAATTTAAAATTTATTCCCATCAAATCACCCACTAGTCATTTTTAGGTACACATCCCACCCCTAAACCCTGTTTTCCCTCTTCTCTTTGCTTTTTACAGAAATAGTAAATAAAGAGTGCTATCACTGCTCTCCAAGTCAGAGATACTCTTTAACCTCCATTTCCTATGTTCCACAACCAGTGGGTCATCAACACTTTAATCTATGCCTCATACATATTCCTTTCTTTTCTAAGTTACAGCCCTCCTCAAGGCATGGCTAGAATATTGACAGAGCATCGCAATATCACTTTGCCTCTAGGCAGAAGCAGGGCAGGTATCATCAGGGTGTGTTCTTAAATCACATTTCCTTATTTTACTTCACAGGTCCACCACTTAATATGTGTGTGTAACTTTGGGCAAATTATGTTCTTCTTATGATTCTTTTCCTCACCTATAAACGAAGTGTAAGAATAGTACTTCCCTCATGTAATTGTTATGATTATATGAAGGAAAACATAGAAAATGTTAGAACAACATTTGAAATTTTAGCAAGTCTTGATAAGATATTAGCTACTAAGGCATCACATTCCAATCCACTTGATACAAATGTGTTAGCATCAGCCTTACTAAAATATCAGTTAATTCAGCCACTAAACATAAATGTACTTAGCAAATGAGTGTCTTGTGCTTAAAGAATTTATTTATTTATTTATTTATTTATTTATTTATTTATTTATTTATTTGAGAGAGAGAGTGCATGAGGGAAAGAGGATGTCAAGAAGACTCCCCACTGAGCACAGAGCCCATCTTGGGGCTTGATCTCACGACCCTGAGATTATGACCTGAGCTGAAATCAAGAGTCTGACACCCAACTGACTGAGCCACCCAGGTGCCCCAAGTGTCTGTTTTACAGTAAGCATTGTAGGTAAATAAGGTAAATAAAATCAACAAATTCAGCAACAAACAGATGAGAGTAGGAGGAGATAGGGATACTAAATAAGAAAACAAATATATGAACAAATAGTTTAATGTCAGTTTCATTTTCCAACCTTTTTAGCATGGCCCATACCTGTCCCATACATGAGCCACTTACTTTGGCATGGGGTGGTCACTGGTAGTCCATCCATTAGTTCTCAGCATCTTTTGTTATGTGTTTAGAAACAGATCCACAGTTTCAGAGCTCAGGAGCATACCCAAGGGTTTATAATGATTTTATAGTCTCCCCCTTCAAAGTTTTGCATTTTGGTCCTTTACCAGAAAGCTGAGATTTTAGTTAGACTCCACTCTGCTATACTCTGTCTCTGACTGTGTGCACATTCAGGAATGATGGGCAGTGGGTCAGAAGGAAGAAAAGCAATAGGGGTTCACTCCACCTTCTTGGAATCTCAACTCCTTCAATTAGAGAGGAAGACCTTCTTCCCTTTGAATTTTCTTGTTTTTTTTAAGATTTTATTTATTTATTCATTAGAGACAGACATTGAGAGAGGGAGAGAGAGAAAGAGAGGCAGAGGGAGAAGCAGATTCCCTGCAGAGCAGGAGCCCAATGCAAGACTCAATCTTTGGACCCTTGGATCATGACCTGAAGCCAAAGACATATGACTAGTTGCTTAGCCACCCAGGGGCCCCTCCCTTTGAATTTTCAATACCTCCAGGCTCCTATTGCCACTCATTGGTGCTGCTCATTCCACAGCCACTGTAAGTTTGTCTGGTAGCTAGAGAATGGGAGAACTGAGAAAAGAAAAACATAAGGGACTCCCCCAACTCTCTCTCAGTATTTAGACCCCTTTATTCCACTCCTCAGACAGAATAAGAGGGTTTCTCCTGGAACTCTGTCTGCACCTTGCTGCCCTCTTCTGGTGTTTGAGCTGCCTTACATTCAGGCCAGGGTACATCGGAGGAAAATGGGAAACCCTTTGCCAATCTGGTGTACCTTGAATTCTGATCTTCTTCCCCTGTCCACCAGCCACTACTTATTTTTCAAACACCTCAAGTGAATTCCATTCTATAGGGTATATAAGATAGAATATACTTCATCCATCTCGCCTCAAATCAGAATTCCCATTGTGCTCTTTTTAGTAATTAATTTTCAAATAATGTATCTATTTGCTGCTGACTTGAATAAGTATTTGGTTTCTTTTTATTTTTAAGATTTTTTTTTATTCATGAGAAACACACAGAGAGAGAGGCAGAGACACAGGCAGAGGGAGAAGCAGGCTCCATGCAGGGAGTCCAATGCAGGACTCGATCTGGGGACTCCAGGATCACACCCTGGGTGGAAGGCAGGAGCTAAACCACTGAGCCACCCAGGCATCACAGTATTTGGTTTCTTAAAATAGGAATAAAGAATGTGGTCAGAGAGAAAGAATGCAGAGGGATCTAGTGGAATAAGTAGATCCTGGTTCCAAGAGCCAAAGTAATATGCAGACTGCAAGTACTGAGTCAAAAAGCTAGACTGAACCATGTGTTCCTCATAACAGGAACTAACATATATTCATTCTCTTTGCACCCAGCACCGCTATAAAGTCGTATAAATGGTACCCATCAAACATTTGTTTCTTATTGGGTTGGTCAAGAGGTGATAAAGAAATAAGAAGGCAAAATGTACCACCAGAATTCCTGGGGGTTTCAATCAGCAAATAATTGGTGTAATCATATTACCATCTATGGAACATTTGTATTTCTTATCCTTCACGGGCAAAATTTGTCCTAAAAGATGTTGTCAAATAACTTGTTGAAACAGATAAATGTAGTTTCCATGTCCTTCTGATCTAAAAGTCTAGTGCTTATTTTTAAAGAAAATAGTATTTATTTTGGAAAATTTACATTTAATAAATACATTTTGGCTCCAAGAGATGATGGTGTCTTTTGAATGATTATTACCCACAAGCTTTTTAATTCCACCCTCAAAAATTTTGTAAAAGCTTATTTATGGTTTCTAAATTGGCAGTGGCCTATCATTGCTGAAAAAGTGAACAAATTGTATTGCTATTTATACTTAAGGCATTCTAACTGAAGTAATTTAGTGAGAAATATTATAATCTTTTATCTAGCCCAATGCACTTATTTTAGAAATGAAAAAATTAAGACTCATAAAGATTAAGCAACTTGCACAAGATTCAACTATTCGGGAGAGCAAATGTGTTTCTTAATATTTTGTTCTACTATGGTTTTGCCACACAATATTTCAGGAATTGTCTGTAAAAGGTTTTTGTTTTTTCTTTTTTTTTGTAATAGAATTTTGCTGAAAAACGCCTAGGTGGAAAAAACAAAGTATATTTTGTTCGTGATTCCTCCTCTCTTCATTTTGTTTGCTCTAAGTCAAAATAAACGACAGTACATAGTTAACTTATTTTTATTCTCAATATATGTAAACACTTCAGCATTTTTCCAAAACTCATTGATATTCATTATAAAATACCCAGCGTCAAGATTTGTAAAAACTGAATAAATAAAAGTACTAACATCTTGGTTGGGAACACTCAACTTTGTAATCTGTAAATTCCCAAAATTGTATCTGAAAATTTAATGTGCTACCAATCAGTATCCCATGAGATAATATTTCAGAACTTGACAATATGACTGTAAAGGTCACTTTAAAGCATGACTAATAAAAAGAGAAGAATACTGAAAAAGAATAAAGTTAAGGAAACTTGTCCAAACAGATGGTAATAGATATTCCTAAATCAGAAATAGATAAATCAGTAGATGAAATAAAAAGTCCAGAAACAAAAAAAAAAAAAAAAACAGTCCCCAGAAACAAAGGTAGTATATGATACAAAGGTCACAGACTATCAATGTTGTGAAAAATAATTGATTATTTAATTATTGGTCTTTGGACAACTATTTAACCACTTGGAAAAATAAATAATCCAAATACTCACTATATCCATTACTATAAATTACAGAGTAATAATAATTGAGAGCAATAAATATGGTATGATGCAAGTGGTGCCCCTATAAACTTTTGTAATGTGGCAACCTGGGAATAAGAGATTAAAAAGTGGTAGAAAAATAAATGGAAAAATGATCAGATAATCTTAGAGATCCTATGCTAAAAGCAAAGATAATGAAAGGAAAATGACTTTACTACATATAATTTTAACACTAGATACCAAAAAACACAAAAAATTGAAAACATTTGGGGCAACTGGGTGGCTCAGTCAGTTAAGTGTCCAACTCTTGATTTTGGCTCAGATCATGCTGTCCACATCCTGGGATCAAGCCAGCGTTGATCTCCATGCTCAGTGGGGAATCTATTTGAGGATTCTCTCCTCATCCCTCTGCTCTTCCCCTGCTCATGCACTCTCTCTCCCCAAAATAAATAAATCTTTTTTTTTTAAAATTGAAAACATTTTAAGGTAAATGATAAACTGAGAAAACATGTTTTCAACATATTAGCAGACAAAATATCTATATGCTATGTTAAAAGTTTCTACAAACCTGGAATAAGAAGATATACATCTTCCCAATAGTAATGGAAGTATAAGAATATATTTACAAAGAAATAAGCAATAAATAGTATGCAGAAATTATTTAACTTCATTATTGATTAAAGAAATGCTTAATAAATACTTTTCTATCATAAAATTGGCGAGTATAAAATATTTATACACAATACTAAAATTGGTGACCTTTTAAAGAAATGGTTCAATTTTGTAATTATTCATGAATAAATTGTGTTATTTTTCTGAAAACCTTTAACAGTCTTGTTTCATCTTTAACCTATCAATTTCACATCTAAAAATTTGCTCAGATTGTTTTTTAAATTTTCTTGTACTTATATTTAACTCTTTACTTCTATTTAACAAGTATTTTAAAGTAACCTAAATATACAATGTATTTAGCAAATAAAGACTAATAGATCCCTGCATAGATATATGTTGTATATTAATCTTATCACTAAGAAATATGTTTAGCTATCACCAAATTAAAAAGGTTGCAGGGCAGTATTTGTAGTTTGTCTTTATATATACTCATGTATGATCAGTCTTAAGGGTAGGATAGAACGGGGTAGCAGGGGACTCTAGTGAACCTGGTAGCAACACTGAAGTGGTCACTTGCTAGCTATATGAACATATTCCATGGCAATAAATTTCTACTCCTTTGACATCTGATACACATGATTTTCAGGAAACATTTACAGTGTTGTTCCTAATAACTTCATCCATAGTAGAATGGGTAGAAAAAAGGAAGCATATCACATAAAAACAAAAGTAAACAGAATACAGCTACACAAGTATGACTCTAATAAACATAATAGTGGGCAGAAGAAACATGACACATGCATACAGCATGATTCTATTTATATACAATTTAAAATCTAGTAAAGCAAAATCATATTATTTTGGCAAACAAGCATACATGAAAAAATTATGAGCAGACGTAAGAGGGCATGATAACCAATAATCCCATGGCTTCTGGCATGCTCACAGTGTTCTTGACTTTGGTGAAGACGGAGGGAAGTGAATGGGAAATCACATATATAATTTACTTATTCACATATTTATATTTGTATGCCTTATATATATATTTCATAATAAAATAAGGATTTTTAGAAGGATTCTTGACATTTGTTTCTCTATCAGAAGTATGCTGGTCCTTTGATCATCTGATTATTTGGCTATAACATACAATGGGGTGAGAAGGAAGGACATGATCCCCACAGTGTCTATCATTCCATTCTGAGCCAGCGGTCATATTTTTGTCTCCACTTGTAGAGAATAAACTTGAGTTTTTCCAGTAGCAGGATGCATTTTGCTGCACCATGCCTATGCCTTAGCCTTGTTGACATAGGGATTAACAAAAGCATTTATAAAACAGATGGCCAGCTTTGCATGCCATCACTCTCACAGGCCCAGATGTGGCCTGAACCCATGACCTTGTTAGTACCAACAGTAAATAACTGGAGTAACCAACTAGAGCATGTCCTAAAAAATGGTAAGTGAATAAAAAAATAAGGAAAATAGTAATGCCATTTAAAGTAAATAATTAAAATATCTATTAGTTCTAGAATGAAAAATAGATGAATAGAATCAAGGCAGGCAATTCTTACATGGAGTTAAACTATAATATTGAGTTTTATCTTTCATTTGAGCAAGAGAAAGAAAAAATTTTTAAAAAGGATAAGCAGCAGCTTTATATGTGAGATACAGTACATTTTTATTATTACTCTCTATAAGAGTATAGTTGACTATAGCTAATGGCACTTAAAAATTATTTTTTCACATCCAGAAATGAAGAAAAATATATAGGAATACTAGTAACTCTAAGATATTTCTTAGAAGAATAACTGTTGATAAAACAGAATCTAGATGACATATTTATATTTTTAAAAGATTAAAATTTTAAGGAAGTAAAAAGTGAATGCCAAAAATATAAAAACATACTAAATATTTTATACCAACTGTTATTTAAGTTACAAAATAATGCTGTAATTAAATTTGAGAATTAGTATTATAATTTCCTCAAAAAATGAGCTATCTCTGCAAAGTATGCTTGTTTATAAAAATTATCGGAATCATTTTTTGCTTTTTTGCTTTATTGTAGAAAATTTAGACTAAACTTCTTGAAGGTCTCTTAAAAGCTCTTGAAGTATCTTAAAGACATTTTCTTAAATGGAAAATTTCAAGCTTTAAAACAAATTGCTGCTTCTAACACATTATATACTTCTATTTTCTTCACTTTTCATTGACCATTGACCAATTTTTTATCCATTTCCAACCACTCCCAATTTCAAATGCTATCTTTTGTATTTGTACATTGTTCTAAAAATGGAAACTTTTTTTCTGATTTGAAATTATTTAAACATAATCTGCTTTAGTGCTTTGCCTTAGTTTAGCCTTCAGCTCCCTCCATCCCCCTTGATGTAGAAATGATGAAAGGTAGAATGAACACTGAGAATGCATCCCATCTCTTTAAGCCTAAATATTCAGGAATGGACGATGTTTCTTTTCAAGGGAATGACCCTTTTTTTTTTAATTTTTATTTATTTGTGATAGTCACAGAGAGAGAGAGAGAATGAGGCAGAGACACAGGCAGAGGGAGAAGCAGGCTCCATGCACCGGGAGCCCGACGTGGGATTCGATCCCAGGTCTCCAGGATCGCGCCCTGGGCCAAAGGCAGGCACCAAACCGCTGCGCCACCCAGGGATCCCCCTAATTAGTGTATTTTAAATATGCAACACAATCCCTCCTACAATGGCAAGCAATATTTACAGATAGTTATTCTACCTTTGATTCATAAGAAGGTACACACTATCCTCTACTTTGTACTAAAAGCCTTCAGCCAAAGTAAGAGCAGCAGCAGCGCCATAGGTTCTGCAAATTCACATATTGAGGGACTTGTTTAATTTATAGAAAGAGGGGCAGCCCCAGTGGTGCAGCGGTTTAGCCGCCTGCAGCCCAGGGAGTGATCCTGGAGACCCTGGATCGAGTCCCACGTCAGGCTCCCTGAATGGAGCCTGCTTCTCTCTCTGCCTCTCATTCTCCCTCTGTGTCCCTATGAATAAATAAAATCTTTAAAAAAATTTATAGAAAGAATATTTCCCCCTCATCGATCACAGTGGAGTCAGATTTCAATTATACCCAATCAGATTCCTGCATCTATTGTTCTTTCTGCCAAAAGAGAGGATCTCAGAACATTTTGGCAAGATTTATACACCAAATCAATCCCTGCTAGCACTTCTCAAACTGAAGTCATAAAGCCATTTGTTGATGTTTAAATTTTCAAAAGCTCAGAGTGGATGGGATACTAAATGAAACCAGAAAGATGGAATATTGCATATCACTCTATTTTTTAACCAACTCACCTTTGTAAAAAAAGTTTGGGCACTCTATTCAATATTTCTTTTGATTTCCAACTTCCCTTTTCTGCATATGAAATCAGAATGAAAAATTCCTCTTCTGCCAATGCTAAATTATTCATTCTGATTTCATGCCTCCATTTGCAATAGTATTATTCCTAACACCTTGAAACAACCTAATTCTTTCCCTCTATAGAAATGCTGAAATCAGAGTCTTTCACCAATTATAACAAAGCATAAAGTGATGCCCAATTTTCACTACTAAGCCAGA
>NW_023331747.1:0-34585 GCF_011100685.1 Canis lupus familiaris | reverse complement strand
CCTTACCTGCAGTGGGGATCCATTTACTTTTTAGAGTCCAGCCATGTGGGGAATGTTGCTCCCTTGCAATATGATCCAACTTGTTTCTTTTTATGGTGACTGACCCTGTGCCCGTTTGATGACATAGCGTATACACCCATGTCCTCACCTTACGTAAACCAAACCCTGTGTATATGGTAAAGATACCAGTTCATTTACATAACTTCAAACGTAACAGCCTCTTGGTTACTCCTTCAAGGCAAACATACCCACACCTTTCTTCCAAATCTATAAATCTGCATATCCTTCCTGTTTGAGCTGGGGTTTTTCCAGTTCCTTTGTCCCTTGCTCCTGACTGCTACTCAATCTGTAATAGCAAGAGCACCTTACTATGGTCTAACAGCACTATGTGCCCCGCCCTATACAGGGCACTTCATGCAATCAGGAAAAATTCCAAGGGGTATTAGTATCTCACTTTTACAGGTAAAGAAACTGAGATGGATACTGTTAACATTTTCACATCTATTTAACGATCAAGTTGAATTTCAAATCTTCTCATTCCATTCTATCTTAGAAAAACCACGAAAACTCACTTAACCTTTTAGAGAGAAGGTCTAAATGGGATTGTTTTTCCATTGCAGCTCATACAGATGAAGTGTTTCCAAAAGTCCTATGTCCAAACTCTCGCCTCCTGACAGAGTTCCCTGGCTATGAGAGAAAAGATTGCTTTCAGTGTCAGATAGAGGAAGAGAGGGAAGGAAAGTGATCCAGATTACACAGTTCCTGATCTAAAAGAAGCTTGAACTATAACCCAAGCATGTACCCACCCTTTCTTCATTGTGTATTCATTCTTTATTCACTGTTTTCCCTCCATCCCTACCTTCCTTTGGACATCCACTCTTGTGTCAGAAACACAAAGCTGGCACTCCAAAAATACTGGAGTGGGTCTACATCAACCATCTTTGATGTGAGTAGCATTGCTCTTGACATAGAATAATTATCCAAGGCTTAAGCACCAGCCACTCTATGGCCAGGAATAAGATCGGGGCTGGCCAGATGCATAGGAAGTGTATGTTACAGGGGAAGTATACTATGTCCACATCTGCTAGGTTGGAAAAGTGACCATCCTTTTAACCAGTCTGACATAACGATGCTTTCCCTCTTCCCCCTTTGTTTGGAACCAAGGAATCGTAGAATTCCTGAGTTGGAAAGGGGTCTTGTGGGTCACATAATCAGCTGATGCAGGAATTACACTACAACTTCACTGACTTTGCTCATCCAACTTCTCCTTGAAGACCATTCCCCTGCCCAGATATGAGCTAGCTTGATATTTTACATGGATGATTCACTCCATGCATGGAAAGCTTTAATGTTAGGCAATTCATATAATTCTCTAGCAAGGCTTGATCTGATTTCCTAATACTTCCATCCATGGATCCCCATTTCTACTTCTTGGGTTGCCAAAAGTTCTAATTCCTCTTCCACATCATAGTCCTTCAAATGTATGAAGGTAGATAGCATGTAATTCTTAGCCTTCTCTTCTTCAGACTGAGCTTGCCCAGTTTGTTTCTGGTTTTGCAATTGTATTGGTACTCTTGGTAATGTCCATCTTAAATGTAGTGCAGACTTGAGTGACTGAGTGAATAATGAGTTTTTTACCACGTGCCAACTCTCTTCAAAGACATTATCTCATTCAATTCTATGTCCAGCCTATGAGATAAGAATACTTTCCATTTTATAGAGGAAAAAAACTGTAGCTCGTGAGGTTAGGTGTTTGGGCCAAGTCAAATAGTTAGAAATTGACAGAGCTGACCCATTAACCTGAGCCTTTTACCAAACACATGGGCATTATTCTTTTCCTTGACATATGAGTTTCACCAGGTCAAGGATGGTACAAGACATGCAAGAAACGGGGCTTCTAATCCTTAACTAAATATGAAACATTGGGAAAAGATGATCTGTATCTCTGTAATCTCAAGTCTTACTTTGCTGGAATCATTTTCTCCCTCTGCCTCTCCCTAACCTGATTCTGGCTGTAGGTTGTAACAAGATAGGGGGCAGCCTTTCCATTTCTGCACATAAACAGCAGAGAGTTGATGGTTTCTGTCCATATTGAGTCAGGGGGACACAGTGTTGAAATTAGAATTGAATCTCCAACCTCAAAGACAACTTTTGTATACATAAACAGAAATTGCTAATTTCACAGGTGTATGCTTAAAGCGGGAAATATTGGAGACATTTATCACTTTTCCATAATATCTTTGGAATACAGGAGCCCTCTGGTGGCCAAAATAGCAGGAAGGTGTCCTTAGGAAAGGCAGTCAGATTTCCTGCCAGAACTTCCCTTAGTGATCTCTGGCTTCATTTTGAGGATGCTCCTTTGCCGTTTGTCCTCTTTCTGCCCACTTTTAAGGAGGGTTTCTTGGGGGTTTTTTTGCACTATCCTCCCTTCTCCTTTCCCCCTCCAATTCCTCTCTGCACCTTCCCCTTCAACGCCAGCTGTCAACCCCCATGCCCCTGGAATCTCTACTTCTTGCAATCTTTGGCCTCAGAGGACCCTTTCTGAAATCTGGCCAGTTCCCCTGTGGCAGGTGCTGAGCGACAGCTGCTGCCTCCGCTGCTGCTTCAGTAGTGTGGAATTCAAATCCCTTGTGGGTGTTTAGAGCCTGCAGATGGATTAACTAATGATGTCTGTTCATCAACAGGCATTTGCAGTGTCTTGCTAAGCACACAGAGGATGCTGATCATCACCCAGAACCAAGCTTTCTTAGAAGAGCCGATAAGCTTCCTCTTCTATAGGCAGAAGGAGCTGACTACACATCACCTGGTCCCTGGAGTTAGCTAACTGTCCAGAACCTGGCCATTCTAAGTTTCTGGGTACAGATCTCAACCAGGCAAGTGTCTGCTTTCCTCACGGTAGCTTGCATGGAATTGTCTGTCTTCTGGAAGTCCATGCCACACAAGAGCCAACAGCAAATGAAGACCCACAAAATAGCTATTCTACATGTGGATAATTAAGAATTGACCATTGATCAAGTGGCAGAAGTAGTGGCTTCGGCAAACTTCAGTAAAGTACACAAGGGTAAAGAAAGCTAAGACAGGGTGAGGCAGAAATTTTGGTTAAGGGCAGCCCGGGTGGCTCAGCGGTTTAGTGCCGCCGTCAGCCCAGGGTGTGATCCTGGAGACCTGGGATCAAGTCCCACGTCAGGATCCCTGCAGGGAACCTGCTTCTCCCTCTGCCTGTGTCTCTGCCTGCCTCTGTGTGTGTGTGTGTGTGTGTGTGTGTGTGTGTGTGTGTGTGTGTTCTCATGAACAAATAAATAAAATTTTAAAAAAAGAAATTTTGGTTAAGATTCTGGCTTTTAGTACAATAAGGTGATGGAGCAGTGTAATACAAAGCAAGCTGGACTGTAAAGAAAAAAACCCTCCTATAAAATGAGCTGATGACTTTATCACACTATGATACTTAACAATTAGTGGCTTAAATCATAGTGCAATTAGAGAGATAGGCCAATTCATTGCCCTCACTCCAGAGACAATCAGAAGAACAATCAGAAGATTGAATTTAGTAACAGTGTTTCTGGGCTTGTTAGAAGGTAAAGCAAGAAGAGGGATCTGGGAGAATCATAAAGTTTGGAGCTGCAGGTTTGTATAATTTGCAGAAGAAAAGGCTAGAGAGAGAGAGAGAGGAAACAGCTACAGAGGGCATGGCTAACATAGTCCTCTGAGGGATTGTGTAGTAGTGACAAAATGCAACAGGTTTCTAGTTCCACTACCTCCCCAGCAAAAGGGAGAGGCTGTTGCATGAAGCACAGTGAATTCAGGCTCCTAACTATGAGGATTAGGGTAGCATTGAGAAATGTCACCTTACAAGAGGCAGAAGTATCTTCTTCAGATTTTAGGAAAGTGTGGATACATCTTTTTGGAAGCCTGTAGGTGTGGATGGGTTAAACCCTACCTCAAGGATGGATGAGCTTGCTTCTGGGGATGTTCTCCCCAGATCTGTCACTCTAGAATCTCCTTAGGTTTCTTGTTTCCCAGCGTTTCATGGGTTTTTAAAGGACATCAGGTCTAGAGGTTTGGGGTGAAAGGATGATGCTGGAGTGGATGCTGAATCTGTCATCTCAGTCTAGTTTCTCTCAGCGGGCTACCCTCCTTGCCGTTTCTCACCTCCCAGCAAGATATGCTCCCGATTCTTAGTTTCTGACCTGACTTACAGGATTTACCATAACTTTGTCAGAACACCAAGAACCCTCGCAATAAAGCCAGTACATGGTTTGTTTCGTGCTTCCCTTGGTTCAGTGTATGTGAATGTACCATGATGTCCTCTTCAATACACCTGATGTAGTCAGGTCTCTGTTCTCACACTAAGCTGTGAGCAAAGAGCCTGAACCATGTCTACTTAATGGACTTTGGTTAGCAGCACAGTCCAAAGACAGGTGCTAAACAAATTATTTTTTATCATGATCCCGATGGCATAATGAAAAGCATACTACATTGGAAGTTAGAAGATCTAGTTTAGTCTTCCCCTGCTACCAGTTAGCTGTGGGACCTGGAATATCTCACTTTGTTTCTCCAGGCCTCAGTTTCCATGTTTATTCAAAGAGGAGATTTGGACCAGATAACCTTGAAGAGCACCTCTAACTATAAAATGTTCTGCTTTTACAGTGGTGCTCCCCTCCAAAAGCCTGTAGGCTCCTTGGGTGTAGGAGCCAGTGGTGTTCCCAGAGTGCCCAGCCAGACTCTCTGGCCCTTGGAGGTGGAGGTGAAGGGGTGGGGAGTAAGGAGAATTCAAGTTTCTGTTGATAGATTCATCATATCCAGACACTTTCCAGGAGAAATCTAACAGCCATTTAGGAGTAAGAGGCACCGAAAAGAAACTAGGGAAATTGGTTTTCCCTCCAGTGTACCTCTTATTGCATGCCTATGGGCACTCCATTCTTTACTTCCATTCATGCCAACAATGGCCCCAGATCAGGAGAAGAGCATACATGGCAGCACATTCATCTCCTGCTCCAAACCAGAGGATGGGGCTGAGCTGCCACGACCTGTGCAAGAGTGTTCATCACCCTGCTGGAAGAGGGGAGAACTCTCCTCTTTTATGACGAGGCGAGGTTTATGCTTTTCTGTGAAAATGTTCATGTAAATGGAAAGAATAGGCTAGAGGGTTTGGGCATAGAGCCGAAGCTTTTGTGAAGCGTAAGATTCCTCAGCTGTCATAAATATCAGTAGAAGGGGAAACAGGTGGCGAATCCCTGGTTTCCTTACACAAATATTTTAAGTGGATCATAAACCCCCCTCTGTTCTTCCAACCAATAGTGTTCTGTGCTTGCAGCTTGTAATGCCAGAAGTTTTTTTTTCCAAACCACGCAGGAGCATCACTCTGCTAGTGAGTGCTGGTGTTTTGGGTAAATAGACTTTGGTTCTAGAAGGCTGGCTTGAGTCCTAATTCCCTAACTCTGATAACTGATGAAGAAGGCGGCCCAACTGCCTGGGCTTGATTGACTTAGGGGCTCATTTTATTTCTGATAACCGAGCCCTAGCATAAAAGAGTTATGTCTGCCAGGCAGGCGAGGTGGGAAGTCTTGGCAGCAGCTCTGGGCGAAACCAGGAAGAACATGATGAGGCCGACTGAAAGAGGACGTCACTCGTTTTTAATGAACGGTGCATGTCAGGCAGGCAGAGCCTTGGGGGAAAGCCTTTTCATGAAGGGGGCAGTGAGGGACAAGGGCAATCAATGTCCTCCTCAGAGAAGGGAAATAATCTAAGAAGTAGAAGGGGGTACAAAATGAGGAGACAGATTACCCTGAGTGTCTTTGGAAGAAATTATCTGCAGAGATAGAGGCAGGTAGTAAAGCTCATGATCCTGCTCACACCAAGATGGAAGAGATAGAATCATGGAACTGACAACTGCAAAGTACTGAAAGGTCTTTCATTTTTTGGGTGAAAAAACAGGCTTTTTCTAGGGAGTAACTGAGAGGTAAGGCTTTTTTCCAGGGGCAGGATTTTTTTTAGTACAGAATATGGTTTGGGGCAAACAGACTTAAGTGGAATATCCATAGCCCAGTTACCAACTGTGACCCTGGAGGATAAAAATACCTACCTCTTGGGGCTCTGGGGAGAAGTAAATAAGAAAATGTATGTAAAAGCCCCTAGCCCAAACCTCGCACCGTGCCTAACAAAGTACTGACAAATGGTCATATCTCTTCCATATGATTATGATGTCCCTGGCTAATATAGTCTACACTGTCATGAGAGTGAATTAGAAAAATATGAATCAAGTCATTGCTATATGCCAGACACACTCCTGTTATAGGCACTTAATTAATTATTAAGATTATATGAGCCTTGGGAATAATTGTACAAATATTAACTGTTATATTAATAAATATAAAACAGTGGTCGGTAATGGCAATGGTGGTTGTAACTGCTCAGACAGAAGAGATGACATGGGGCCAGGTAGGAGGACAGTTTTTTGGGGGACCTAGTGCTATAGTTGGCCTTTGGCTTTTGGTTTGCAAGTGATCTGAGGAATAGGAATGCTCTGTAGTCATTCATTCCTTTGGCAGTCATTGAGGGCTTACCGTGTGCCAGTCACCGTCCTAGGAACTGGAGACGTACGTGGTCAACAAAACCACGGTTCTTTCCTTAAATGGAGCTGACAATTCTAGTAGAGGCAATACATGAACAAGGAAATTGATATACTGTCACACAGTGATAAGAACTATGAAAAAAAGAAAACATAAGCCAGGACAAGGGGATATGAGAATGATTGGAGGGATAGCTAAGGGAATGCCTCTCTGAAGAGGTGACATTTGAGTTGAGATCTGAATGGGGAGGGGAAATGGTCATGTGATTACCATAGGGTGGATTCCAGGCAGAGGGAAAAGTCCTGAGGTAGAACCCACAAGGAAGGCCATCTGTCTGGAATGTGGTATTGTGATCCCTGGCTGGAGATAGGGGTTCTATCTATTTCTGCCTGAATGCAGAAAATGAAAGATTCTAAAGAGATTCTTCTCTAAAGAACTTACAAAGAGGCCTGGGACAGCCCTTTCTGGGTAAGTCTAACAGGGAAAGACAGCAGGTGAGAGGTACCATGCATCTTAGGGACCTTCCAAGAATGAGAAGAGTCTCTTAAAACAGTCCATAACTTGGGCAGTGACAGTCTAAGAAATGGCATCTTGAATCAGAACACAGAGCTACGTGTCTCTGTACCAGGTCCAGGCATCTGTCACTGTCCAGTGTTCAAGGCACATTGGTGGAAGAAGAAAATGAACCCACCATCAGGCCTGAGAAACTTTCCCAAACTTCCCACTTTCCTCAATGAACCTACTCGGGCTCATCAGATATGAGTTTTCCCAGCTGTCTTTAAAGATATTCATATGTCCCAATCCATCATCTTGAAAGTAGACCCATGAGAGCAGGCACTAGGTCTAATTCGTAGAATTCCCATGGGAAACAAAACACCTACCACAGAGCTTTACACATGGCTGGACTGGATGAGTTCTCCTAGTTGTTATCCAGTTAAGCACTGCAAGATTACTACTCACCTCTAAAAAGCCTGTCTTTTTGGTTGTTCCAAATTTCATCTCACTCAGGCTTCCAGGGTTCCCCCAGGTTATAGGTTTGTGGAGGCAATGAGCAAGCCCTTTTCACCAGTTCTGGTCCTTTGTGACTATCCAAACTCGTCTCTTTCTTGCAGCTTCTCCCTCATACTGACAAATTCTTAGAGATCCATGTCAGAGGAAGCAGGGCACTGGTCTGGGGTACTGTTTCTGACATTTACTAGTATGAAACCTTGTAACCTGACCACTAAGAGCCTATTTTTCTCATTTGAAAGTGCCAGACAAACATTCCTGCATTTTAGAGGGCCCTGTAACAGATGGTAGGAAGACGAAGTCAATATTACACCTACTTCATAAACTTCAAAGCACACATCAAGTTGCAGTCATACATGTGATCTTCTCCCATCAGCCTCCTCCTGATATCCCAATTGTCTCTTGCTGAATTTCTCCAGCTGTGAAGTTTTGAATTTTTTTCTTTAGTTGACAGGTGAGTGTTGGATTTGTCCAAAGCTGCAAGTTTTTGCCTTGGATTCTGACATCTTACCTTTCCTTATCGTCCTCCTTCCCCTTTGGGAATGCTTAGAGTCCACTGGGTTGATTCAGGAAATAATCTATAATAATCTCTAGGTTTTTTCCTAGGATGTCAATATTTCAAACGGCATTCCCTGTCATTCAAATAATTTCAACTCAGGACACATAGAATGAGCTCCTGGTCTATATTGTTTGCTATAAGTAGAGACCATAGAGAATGAAAAGGTGGCTAAGGAGCACTTAAGGAGTATAGGTGAGGAGATGAAGATGACAGATGCACACATGATGGGGTTAGCATGCCAAATAAAGTAGGTGACATTGCACTAGAGTGAAATGCTATAGAGCACAGAGAAGTGAGCCATCAAAAATGACCGAGAGAATTAGAGTTGCCTTCTCAATGTGGCTACTTTTTCCTACTGGGCTTTGGCTTGCCCAAAGTGTGGCTCTTATGTCCTCACTTCCAGCCTCATAAATGTTTACGGGATGGAGCAAGGGTCTTTCTTACCCTAGGGGGGAGTGGGTTATATAGGGAAAGTATACCCCACCCTGAGAGTAAGAGGCCTCTGAACCAGTGACTGGAAGACCAGGAGGGAGGTGAAGGAAGGTTGGACCAGGTCTAGAAAAATGAACAAATTTGGCCTGGTAGGGATTTGTCTATAGCAGGACCTCTTCGGGTTGTACACTGGGGCCTGGACTGTGAAGCACTTCTGCTTCGCACAAGCCCTGGCAGGAGGCTTTTACTTGCCAGGGCTGAAAGGAGCCTGGACCCTGTCATTGAGACCATCCAGCCGGGCTCTCTCTGTCCTTTGTCAGGGCCTGGGAGGCTCCGTATCATTACTCCAGAGCATTCCGCTTCCCTTCGGCCTCATTACGCAGTACATTAGCTGGGGAACTAAACCCATTACAAAAAGGAGGGGGTGGAATTGGCACACGGGGAAAGAGGCCTTCTCAGATCAAGCTAACAACTTGTGCCTATTAACTAAAGAAGATCGTTAGAAAGTTCCCATCTCCTCCTCTCCCCCCCCCCCGCCTCGCCCCCTCCCTCCTCACTTGCCGTGTCAGATATAGAGGGAAAGCAGGGCTCACATGTGAACTCGCCAGTTTCTTGCACACACACCCAAGCTTAAAGGGACCTTGCTCAGGGCTCCAGAGGAGTAAGCTTTGGATGGTGACAAGAATTGCTTTGATGTCAAATTCACATTTTAAATGAACAGGACTTTTCTCGAAAAGATGGGTCTTTTTGGCCCCGTAGACACAGTGACTGAAATAAATTAAGTCCCACTTCAGGACAATTTTATATGACTCCATAACAAAATAGACCAAGGGGAATGGTTTTATTTATATAGTTTAATAGTGTGAATAGCAGAGCCAGAATGTACTTTGGGATGAATCAGTTTAAAGCTGGTTTTGCAGATGGGGACACCAAAGCCCAGGGAGAATAAACAGTGTCCCCCACACGTTACATGAACTACACAGATCTTGTTTGCAAGTCTTTTCTAACACACTTCCTCCAGTTTGCTCATTTGTTCTTTTCATTTTCCTCCCTCCTTGGCTTTGTTCCCCAGCTAAGTGTTGGGGAACATTCTCAAAGAAATCCAGTAGAGCACCTTTGGTATTAAGCCACACAGGATTTGGAGTATCAGCAGTGGCCTTGCCACTCACTCTTCCTTTTCCCCAGGTGAAAAACCAAAACAAACCAAAGGACTACCACCAACCAAAAATCCCATCCAGAATATGGTTCATGCTTCTGGTCTCAAGGCAAAGGTCTAATGGAGCTCTCTGTATTACTCCTGGCCCTAAGTGAAACATAAGAAACCTCACTGCCCCATTCCTGCCTCTGTGGCCTCCCAATGCTCATTTCTGTTTCCACTGGCAATCTCCACATAGACATTTACCTGGCAAGTGTGCCTTCAAGTCTATGTGCCCTGCTCCTCTGAGTGTTTGAGCTCCGTCTGCAACCACTCAAAGAGGGGAATGTGGAGAAGGCCAGCCATGCCATGGTTCTCACCTGGCCTCCTCAGCCAATGGGGGAAACATGCATTGGGGGAATTTTGGAAACTCTACCATCCTGGTTGTGTGGAATACTGAAGAAAAGATACTTTTCTCTTAAATCGGAGTGTGTGCATGTATTTACTATACTCTATAAAAAGGTCTGATTAGCATTTTTTTTTAGTTGCTCCTTCTCCATCCCAGCTGCACCAATTGTGGTCAGTAAAACAGAATTGGGTGCAACAGTAATTCAGGAAAGCAGCTGAAAGGAAAGGGAATGAGTTTGCTTAGAGCTTGAAGAAACCACTCCAATTTAAAAGATAGAGAAGGGATGAAATGAGAAATTTGGAGGGAAGGAACAAAAAAATTCCAAAGACATAGGAACTGAAGCAAATGGGGGAAAAGGGAGAGAGAGAGAGAGAGAGAGAGAGAGAGAGATATCTCAAACTACTCACACTGAGAAACAGAGAACCCCTTTCTATAGAAAAATGCAAAAAAAACAAATTTCTTTTTTCAAAACAACAAATGGGATAGAAAAGTCTGGATTTTTAAAAATGAAAACATAGAGGATGCCTAGGTGGCTCAGTCAGTTAAGTGTCCAGCTGTTGATCTCAGCCCAGATCTTGATCTCAGGGCCACACATTCAAGTCCTACATTGGGCTCCACACTGGACATGGAGCTTACTTTAAAAAAGAAGAAGAAAGAAAGAGAAGAAAAAAGAAAAAAGAGAAAAGAAAAAAGAAAAGAAAAAGGAGAAAGAAAAAGAAAAGAAAAGAAAAAAGAAAAAAAAGAAAAGAAAAGAAAGAAGGAAGGAAGGAAGGAGGAAGGAAGGAAGGAAGGAAGGAAGGAGGAAGGAAGGAAGGAAAGAAAGAAAGAAAGAAAGAAAAAGAAAAGAAAGAAAGAAAAAGAAAGAAA
Organism: Canis lupus familiaris; assembly: GCF_011100685.1. NCBI lineage: Eukaryota > Metazoa > Chordata > Mammalia > Carnivora > Canidae > Canis > Canis lupus. Next base: position 23,606 of record NW_023331747.1, on the reverse strand, counting down.
GAAAGAAAGAAAAGGTAGAGATGGAAGTTGCTTATTTCCTTCCTTTGATCTTTCTTTTTTATTAGTGCTTCTTTTCATGTATTTTTTTCTAATAGAGGAAAATAAAATTGTCTGGTCTTCAGGCACAGAAGAGATAGGTGCAGAAGAGATGTGACCTCTTGCCTTTGAATGACTTATGCAGTGGAGTTAGAATTGATCTAACCACGGGCACTGAGGGAGGCACTTGACGGGATGAGCACTCGGTGTTATTCTGTATGTTGGCAAATTGAACACCAGTAAAAAATAAATTTATTATTAAAAATAAATTGATCTAACATCTTTTCTTGGGGACTGGATCTAGATTCTTCTGCTAAGTCTCTCCTTGATCTTAAGCATACCTCCTCCTGCTAAGTCACCTTCTCCTTCCTTTTATCATCATTGGGATGTTGGGGGACTTCATGAGTTTATGTTAGACAAATATTTGGAACTCAACAGAGTAAAGGCACTAGAGAAAGTGTGACCAGCATTCATAATGATGATTCTTGGAATCCTTTATAAAGATTGCATGCAAATCACTGCTGTGACTGCTCACTTTTATAGGCTTATAACTTACCCCTCAAAATTACCTAATTGGGACTGAAATATCTCCAGCTGGCTCTCAGCCCCAAGGAGTTTATTCTTGGAAAGTGTGACCTCCTATTGTCTATTTTCAAGCTTGTAAGTAATGCAAGAGGATCTGTACTTTATTGGGAAGTATCAGTGCTGAAATCCACACTGAGTGGAAGCTACCAACAGTTAGGGAGGGACTTGGAGTGTCAGACAGGCCATTCCCTTCTCATTTTCATGAACCAAAGCAAATGAAGTGTTTGTGGGATCTCACAATGGTCCCAAGCCTTGTTTTCTTTTAGGGTCCAGGTCATCTAGCACAGCACATCAGTAGTGAAGAGTTTAAGACCTTGAGTCAACACAGACCTGTGTTTAAATCTCAGCTCCCCTACTTACTAGCCAAGCAAACTTGAGCATGCTTCTGACTTCTCTGAATTGCTTCATTTTAAACTTGGAGTTTGTTATTTGCTACGGAGAATAACTGAGATGATTGTTAAAAAGCATGTAAAGTATGTACCACATACTTTATATAATGTACTAGGAGTTGGGAAATCCAGTGTTGAGATACGTAGGAGTTAAAAAACTGGCCCTGTCACTTCCTGGCTGTGTGAGCCAGGACAAGTTAATTAACCTATCAGTGCCTTGGTTTCCTCACCCATAATGTGTGACTAAAATATCTACCTCCATTAGGTGGACTAAATTAGATAATCTGTAAGAAAGAGTACGACACATATTGGGCAGATAACACATGGTGATGATAATTCTTGGGTTTATTTCCCAGACTCCAGTGTTATTCCTGCCATCAACTATGATTGTGACCTAATTAGGTTACCTAATTTTCAAAGACTCCCATTTCCCTATCTATAAAATAGAGGCAGAACTGGATCTCTATTGTTCAAAGTCACATGGTGATTATATAGACTTGGGCTTCAGAGCATGGGCTCCAAATTCAGACCTCATGATGGGCTTAAATTCTCGCTCGATCCCTTACACCATTCTGGTTTTGAGCAAATTCTTTCACCATTGAATGAATCTAGGTTTCCCCATCTACTAGATCGGGCTTAAGAAAAATGGAATTATTCTTGTGAGGATTAAATGAGATGGCCCATGCAAGGTGCTCAGCACAGTGGCAGGCATTTCCTGAGCCCCCACAACATTAGCCAGTACTATTATCGATATTGGTACTATTATAATATAGCTAACTGAAAAAAACCTCACAGAAGAAATATGTAGAGAACTAGATTTTGAAGGTAAGGATGCAGAGTCTGATAATAGGAGGAGGAGTCATCCATGTGAATGTCCTGTGGAGGGATCCAACATTTGCAGATTTTGAAAGCTTTCCAGGTATTTCTGACTCAAAGCCAGGGCTGATATGAGAACAAGGCAGTCACAGGCAGGATTCATTAAGTGGGGACCAGGGTCAGGCATTGAGATGCCTAGCTTCTGCCTCTGCCTCTGCCCCTAACTAGCTGCCTGGCCCTGGCAATTTACTTCACCTCATTGGATTTCAATTCTTTCATTTGTAAAAGGAGGAAGGTTGATCTACCCTGAGTGATCTCTAACTCTCCTTCTAGCTCTGATGTTCAAGGATCTTAACTGGCTTTTCTTGACTGGATGAGCACCCATGTTCAGGCATCATTACTCATCCTTCCTTTCCGTTTTATCTCTTGGAAAATTTTCTCAAGCTGGCAGGCTCTTGAGTGAGCCCTCTGGGTCTTCTCACCACACCTCTATGAGGTCGCCACATGGATTAAACTAGTTTACTGCCCAGTCTGACTTGGTCTCTACCTGGCACCAAGGAAAGAGGCCAAATAGAAAGGCGGTGAGACTTTGGTGACAATCCAGAGACTCGCTCACTGCGTGACTTGGAAATTTGTAATTGTGTAACTTGTGGCTTTTGATAATAGGAATTGCTCACATTTCTTGAACATTTATGACTTGTCAAGCACTGCACTAAGAGCTTTAAGTCTATTATCTGGTTTAATCCTCACAATAGCACTGTGACGTCTGAATGATTATTCCCATTTTATAGCTGTAGATGGAGAATCTGAGGTTTAAGGAGATTAAGTAACTTGCCCAAGATCACACAACTGGTATGTGGTGCAGGCAGGGCCCACACCCCAGTCTGCTGAGCTCCAGTATCAGGGCTCTCCAGTATCATACCATATTACCTCTCAGAAAACCACATCACAGTGATTGATTGGTACCAAAGAGCAGATCACACAAGAGGGGTTCAGGCTTGTCTCATATATGAGGGCCTACATTTGTTATGTCAGTTCAAAAGGGGTTTCTAGAAGCCATTGACTACTTCACTTGCCTTTAGAGACCTTTCCCAAACTGCCCCCAGTGTATTTTTCCAGTCCTATCCTGGTCAGTCACCTACAGTGGAAACATTGCCTTGCAGTTTAAAGCACAGCCTGTGGTTTGGCATTGCATTGTCTAATATAGTATCCACTGGTCTCATGTGGCTATTAAGCACTTGAAATGTCCAAATTGAAGTGTGCTGTAAGTGCAGATCACACCAGATTTCAAAGACTTTTTAAAAAGATTTATTATTTTTATTATTTATTTGAGAGAGAGAGAGGGCAAGCACGATTAGGGGAAGGATCAGAGGGAAAGAATCTCAAACAGACCCGCTGAGTGGGGAGCCTGACTCAGGGCTCAATCCCATGACCCTGAGATCACAACCTGAGCCAAAATCAAGAGTCAGATGGTTAACCAACTGAGCCATCCAGGGACCCCCAGATTTCAAAGATTTAGTGTGAAAAAAAATATTAATAATTTTTCTGTTGATTACATAATTGAAATAATCATATTTTGGAAATATGAGTTCAAGAAAACATTAATAAAATCAATTTCACCTCTTACTGCTTTCTATTTCTATTTTTTTAAAGATTTATTTACTTATTTTAGAGAGAGAAAGAAAGAGTGCAAGCAGGGGAAGGGCAGACAGAGAGAAAGAATCCACAACCAGACTCCCCACTGATCATGGAGCCTGACATGATCTCATCCCAGGACCCTGAGATCATGACCTGAGGTGAAACCAAGAGTCACTACTCTACTGACTGGGTCACTCAGACACCCCACTGCTTTCTATTTCTAATGTGGCTACTCAGTCCTGCTACCTCCTATCTGTGTGATGTTGGGCAAGTTAATTAATCCCTGTGTGCTTCAGTTTCCCCATCTGTAAAATGGGGAGAATAATAGGACTGACTTTGTAAGGTTGTTGTGAGCATTAATGACTTAAATTTCCCAAACAGTGCTTGGCTGATTTTTTTGTTACTTATTATTACTCACTGATGCCAGAGCGGTCCAGGCTCATTTCTTGCCACACTATGCTTTGTTCCTTTCTTGGAAGACTCTCCACTTTCTCTACACTCCTTTGGGTTCTGCATCCTCCAAAACAGCATGGCTTTTACAACTCCTGTGACTTTATTTCTTTTCTTTTCTTTTTTTTTTTTTGTTTTCTCCAATTAAAAATTTATTATTGAAGTACAATTAACATACATTACTCAGTACCACAACAAGTGTACTCACCATCTGCTGTGACTTTCTTCATACTGTCATTGACTTTCTTGTCTTATTAGTTGTTACATTAGTGTGCATGCCTGAAGCATAGCTGGAAGTAGACTGTGAGTTCCTTAAAATAGAACCTGTGTCTTATTTATCTTTGTATTTTCCCTCCTGTCCAGTCGTCCATGGACCTAGCAGAGGTCCTGGTCAAATGGTGTTGCATAAATGCTTGTTAATTGAGTAATTAATTAATATACCTCCCTTGCCCCCTTACCAGGAATATGAAAGTTTTCCTCATTCTTTTATTATTTTTTTAATTTTTTAAATATTTATTTACTTATTCATAGAGACACATACAGAGAAGAGGCAGAGACACAGGCAGAGGGGAGAAGCAGGCTCCATGCAGAGAGCCCGATGTGGGACTCGATTCCAGGTCTCCAAGGATCATGCCCTGGACCGAACGTGGCACTAAACCGCTCAGCCACCCGGGCTGCCCTCCTCATTCTTTTAGACTCTTGAAAGGAAGTGGTCACTTTTCCTCTGGTCATTCTCAAGCCACCCTGATCTCCCCAGTATAGAATGGCTCCATCTCTTTCATTCCTATTGTTCTGCTGCCTCTCTCATGCTTTCAGAGTGGATGATGGTTGGATTTTTGTTGTTGTTGGTTTATTTGTTTGTTTTGTTTTTTTAGTACATGAATATTGAGATCAGCTATAATTCAAAGCCTTGAAAGAAGTGATCTGGTTCGTTAAATTCTAATTGCACTGATGGTAAGGCAAGATAGTTGCTTTAATTAAAGAAGGCCTCCCTCAGCTATGGTGGTCATGATGGTGGTAGGGAGCAGTGCTGTTGTTGCTGCTGAGAAGGAGAAGGATTTCTGTGGTGTGTTCAGAAGCACCAGTGCACACCCTCCGGCGGCCCAACCTTCACGTCTGCCAAGCATAAAGTCTGTCATTACCCTTCTTTGGAACTTACCCAGAAGGGGAAACTTTCACCAGCTTTGGACTCTGCTCAAAGTTCAGAAAACATGTCTTCAGGGCAAATAAAATCCCCCAAAACAACTCACTTTGGAGGGGAAGGGTTTTGATTTCTTTTTAGCAAACTGGTTTTTAATAGGCCTTTGCAAAGACCCTTTCTAACACTGATATGGAAATTGCACCTCTAATGGTACTTTCTTTTGAATTAAACATGGTGTCTCTGAGTACTGATTTTGAAATACTGCTTGACATATAGGGGATGGCACCATAATGAGTTCTGAACCCTTAGTATGGATTCATGCTGAGATACTGGGGCTCCAGGATGCTGAAAGGAGAGGATATAAAGGATGCTGGGAAGCAACATGAAGGGCACCATGGGAAAATTCTGACAACTCTGCCAGTTTCCCCAAAGACAGCCCTGAGAGCAAGATCCAGGTGAGCTCTGCAGTGTCTCATCAGTATTGTTGTGTTGCATGCCCAGATCTCCTTTCAGGAGGGAAGGATTTGTTTCTCTCATCTGCTAGGAATGTGGCTGGCTTATGGCACTCAGCTGGAATTGTCCTTGCTGAGGAGAGATGCCCCATCCATGGACATGCCTCTTCCCACAGGCAGCTGGTGTCCAATGATTGAGCATGCATAGATATAAATGCTTGGCCTCATGACTCAATCTGGGGCAATTTGAAAGGGCCATATCAGTTGTAAGAGATGGGTAGGCTGAGGCCTTGTGACTGCATTGTGGCCCTCTGCTCCTCCCTGCTTCCTGCCCTTGTGCCATAGTGGTTGATACTCAAGAGCACTTTCCATGAAGTTTCCTTCACCCTAATCTTCATTTCAGAATCTGCTTCCTGGAAATCTGGCCTGCAACAGTGGTTCCCCCTTTTGGTAACCTGGCACGATTCTATATTGGCTTTTCTACAGTTCACTGCCAGACAGCTTTCAGGATCTGCTTCCCCTCTCTTCAACTGTTGCTCTTCATTCCCTGCATGGGCCACTCTGGCACAATTTCTGCAGCTTCACACTCTGTGAATTCTGTTTGTGTCTGCTTGTACCTAGTGAGTGCCTCTCACTTCACTCTCAGGTTGGACCTTCCTCATTTTCTTACCAAATCTTCCCAACATGCTTAATTTCAAGAACATTCTTTTTAGGGGTAATAATTTTTTTTTAAAGATTTTATTTATTTGTTCATGAGAGACACAGAGAAAGGCAGAGACATAGGCAGAGGGAGAAGCAGGCTCCCCTTGGAGAGCCCAATGGGTGACTCAATCCCAGGACCCCGGGATCATGACCTGAGGCAGATGCTCAAGCACTGAGCCACCTAGATGCCTCCTTTTGGGGTAATAATTAGTGCTGCTTCTTAAGGCTGGCTTCCAGAACTTTCTTGAACTTAATGATCCTATACAGCCGGTCATCAGGGAAGAATGGCAGAAACTGGGGGTGTCAGTGGGGACTCTGAAGTTTGTCAATCCTCTTCTCACTCTATAGGAAGCCTCCTCAACATCCCTGATGGGTAGCTGCACTTTGGTTGACTTGTTAAACAGGAACACTCACAATGTCTTCCAGTCTCCCTAGTCCTAAACCAACCACAAGCCCAACACCTTAGTTATCTGGTATTAATTCTGTACAAAGCAGCCTAGAGAGGTTAAATCAACTGATGAGAGCACTCAGGAAGCCACATGGTAGGAACACATTTTAAGAAAAAGCCAAACATAATGGAGTTTACTTATTTAAGAACAAGCGGGTAAGCTGAAAAATGCACATGTGCATCACAGGTAGCCTTGCAAATGAGGAACGATCCTCCAAAGGCCAGCTACAGCATCTTTTGCTTAAATCATAGGAGACCAGCAGCATATATGCTTATTCTTTAGACTTTAAGAGTTTCTTCAGACTCCCTGGCCACCTCTCCTAGTGTCTTTCCTCCCAGACAGGTAGGAAGTTCCTTTAGCTGTCCAATCAAAATCCTCTTGGTTCCTCCAACATCTGTCCTGAGTGAAGGGCAGGGAAGAGCTTGTCCTTCATTCCTCACAGACTTGCCTGAACTCGAACTGCCAGTCCTTCCTGGGAAAATGGCTTCTCTGGTGTGGTGCGTAAGTGTCCATAGCACCATTCCCCATGGCCAAGTGCCAAGTGACGAGAGTGTCGGGGCTTTTGAAATTGTCAGAGAAACTGATTTCCTTGTCAAGTCTTGTCCTGTACAGTTGGAGGGCCAAATTCTACTTTCGTGTTAGCTGCCACGCAGATCAAAGGCTGCTGACAAGGAGCTAAAGGGTTTGTGCCTGGTCTGCTTCAACCTTTCCTCAGTCCAGCATGGGGAATGCTCCTGGCTTTCGGCTTTCTTGAACTCTCTTATCGATCCTCCTTTGTGGACCAACAGATGAAGGGCCTGGGAAATAATTCCAAGGGCCATAACTCAGGGAGAGCATTCTTAAATTTGCAGCAGAAGGGAGGCCAGAGAAAAGGGAAGGCAAGGGCAGGGATGCACAGAGTCATCTGCTGCCTCAGAAAAATGCAAGCATATTAAAAGTCCATGATTTGGAGGCTGAGCTTTATTAGTAATGTCAGAGTAGGAACAGCGTGAGAAAGGATCTCACTGAAGAAGAGCTAGTCTTTCCATTACTCGTTTTTGGGTATTGTATGAAGGTAAGTCACAAAAGGTGATAACTTCTGAAACTCCTTCCTTTATCATGTTCATAAGATCATGAGGTGAGTGAGTGATGGAAAAGTTCAGGATATTAATAACCCCAGATATAGCAGAAGTCAAAGTTGGTTCCAAGAGGGAAGGGGGTTGGGCATGAGTGGGGGAAAAAAAATGGATAAAAAGAGTCAATTGTATGGTGATGGATGGTAACTAGCTTTTGGTGGTGTCGAATTATAATGTTGTCCACCTGACACTTACATGTTATATACCAATTTTACCTCTATTTAAAAAAAAATGCCTTAAAACAAAAGGATTTAAGTAAAAAAAAAGTCAAGGGTAAGATGGGATGGGGGAGAGCATTGGAGCTTGTAAAAACCATCCAAGTGCCCCAGGAAGGAGCCACAGCAATAAACTGAGTGGAGCATGGAGAACGTGGTTTTGGAGTCAAGAGGATTTGTTGGCTTTTCATTTCTAGTGTTCTTTTTGGCCTTTTGGCTCAGTACTATTTGGCTCAGTACTATTTATGGTTGCCCTCTCCTCTATATCTACTTTTCCTCTCTAATACTCCCAATTTTTCTGACCAGAAGAAACCCCCCACATGCACTCCTCTATCCACAGGCAATCTGCCCTCCTCAGCAGAACCAGACAATGTAGATTCTCAGCCTTTACTTTGGAACTACATTTAGGCACCACTGGAGACACAAAAGTCTCAAATGGAAACAGAAAACGTCTCTAGCAGAGACTGAGTACTATGTATTAGCCCAGAAAGCTTCCTTTTAATGTGGCCAGACTGTTGACAGCTCCAAGATTCCAAGGCCAGAGTCCTTCACTTCTCTAGATGGCCAGTTCTTCCTGTTCATTCTCAACTAATTCCTCTTTATAGCACTTATAGTAGCGAGCAACCATGGTCAATTTGGTTCTTGAGCTAGAGCAAGAGGTTGGATAGTAAATTTGCAAAGAGGGTGCCCTCACATAATCTACTTGGTTTCTACCTTTTAGGTAGCAAGGAATGAGAATCCAAATAGCAAGGTATTATCAAAAAATTTATCTGAGGGGCACCCGGGTGTCTGCCTTCCGCTCAAATCATGATCCTAGGGTTCTGGATTAAGCCCTCCATTGGGCTCCCTGCTCAAGGGAAGAGCCTGCTTCTCCCTCTCCCTTCTGCCTGCAGCATCCCCTGCTTGTTCTCTCTCTTTTTCTCTCTCTTAGAAATGAATGAATGAATTTTTTTAAAAAAATTTATCTGAAACTATTAAGTTCCCAAGTTTAGGTAGCAAGGTTTACTCATACTTTTATTTATTTCCATAAAAGTGTGTCTCTGTTTATAGTCGGTTTCCTGAGGACAAATACCTTGTTTTTCTTTATTTCTGCCTGGCACAAAATATATGTCTAAATACTTGATAAATAAATCAAATTCTATTAAAGGGGTAGAAAACACTGTTTAGACATTGGGGTTGATTAGATAAGCTTGAACTCTGAAGTATGAAAAGTACACACACAAAAAAATATGACACAAAGTTCTCAATCCTGGCTGTTTGAATCATCCAGAGAAAACACACTGGTGTTCAGGCCCCACCCTAAACCAACTAAATCAAAATGGAGCTTTTGAAAGCTCCGAGATGATTCCAACAGGAATCCAAAGTTGAGAACTACTGATCTGCATAATTTACTGTCCTATTGGAAAGTCCCATGGTGTGCATGTCCCACCGGTGGTAAATTGAGCCTCTACCAGTTGACACATGTTAGAATCTTCCCACTCACAGACATTTGCTTATGTACATGGAGCCAGATAGGCAACACATAGGTTTGGTGAACCATGTGGGCCATTGAGAATGTCAATATAACTCGATTACTGTCTTCATTTCACAAGGATTTACTAAACCCAATAGAACGTTTATGAAGGGACCTAAGGCAAGATGCCTTGTTTCAGGAGAGAAACAAGCTAAGGCAGTACATGTGAATCTTTATGATGCAGTGCATAGCACTTACATGCCAAAGTGCATGGTAAGGTTAACATGGTGGTAGGAATGCAGAGGAAGGGACGTGTTACACAAGGAGGTGGTCTTGAGCTGGACTTCTGAGGATGAGTAGGATTTGAAGAGGTAGAAGGCAAGGAAGAGAACACTTCTCATTCCAGGTACTAGTAGCATAGAGCTTGATAGTGATGGATTTTTCTGACACCCCCAGCCTTTGAGGGGTATCTAGTTCTCAGATCTTCTTGGTGCCAGGTGAGCGTCTGACAGGGATGGCAACATCTCTCAGATTTCCTTCCCCTGGTCCTCTTATCAGCTCCCCCTACTCTCACTCTGGGTTTTTCCACATCTGGTTCAGAAACAGCCTTTTGACCCGCCCCAGTTCCCTTGATTAGTGATAGAGCTGGACTCCTAGGCCTTATGGTCTGCTTGGTTCTTCCCTCTCTTGTCTTTCCTCTCAGCATTTCTGAGAGTGTTAAGTGAAGGACATTCTCTATCATGTGTGGCTCCTAGACCTCTCTCTAGCTGGGATAGGTAACCCTGCTCTTCCCTGGATCAGCTATACTCCAGATTCTAAAGTGTTGTTTCAGAGCAATGAAGAAGGTGGTAGTTGTCTGATCTTATAAGAGAGCCTGCCAACCTTCTTCACATCATGGAACAAATAAGAAAGATAATAATATTCACATAGTAAATGGAGTTACCTGCTGTCTGCTGTCTTGCAGAGGTGACCAGACCTGAGCCTGAGGGGATCAATATCTACCCAGAACTGAGCTTCTTCATGCCATAGGGAAAGCTCTGCCCCCAAAGAACTGTGGTCGGCTTATGCTCCAACCTCTGCCAACCTTCAGACCAGTGGAACTGTTCTCATTATTTCCCCAAACTTGAAAAAAAAAAAAAGAGGGAGATTTGATTTTATTTTTTAAAGCTATTATTTATTTATTTGAGAGAGAGAGCATGAGCATGGGGCAGAGGGAGAAGCAGGCAGGTGGAGCTAGATCCTAGGACCCTGGAATCATGACCTGACCCAAAGGCAGAGGTTTAACCAACTGAACCTCCCAAGCTCCCTGAAAAAAAAAAAGAGCGAAATGTTAAAAAAGACTTTAAAGCTAAAGATGAGATGTTTTGGCTTTAAAAACTAGGTTCTAATTACTTGGTAGGACACAGAGAACTGGTTTGGACTTGAGCAAAAATGTATCTTTTGTCACAGTTCTTGGAAAAGATAAAAATCCTAAAGGTACTAACCAGTGTTGCTTCTCCCAGTTGAGGCAGGGCTCTCTTCTTGCCATTTGATATGTTTCTTGGTCATTTTCAGCTGGACTCTCATCAGCCGTGTGGAACTGTGATCTAGAAGCAGATTTCCAAACTTTAATGGGATCTTATCAGCTCCCAGTCCCAATGCTTCAAGCAGCAGCATTGGAGGCAAGGTCCCAATGCTGCTGCTTGAAGGTTCCATCAGAAGGGAAAACAATGTTCAGGGGTACGTAAGGAAGTCTACAGGGATTCAAGCAGGAATCTAGTATAAGTGCCCAAGATAAAATAGTAAAATGTCTCAACAGGTGGACAGAATGTACCAATAGGTGAGGGAGAAAGGCAGAAAACAAGTTTAGAAATTTGATGTCCAGACAGAAGGGTGGGTAATCGGCACTGTCAGACTCCTGAGTCTCTAAGGCTAAAAATTAGGAGGGGCTGGATACCAGAACTACCTCTTCTCTCCAACACTGCTGCTATGCTGGGCAGGACATGGTAGGTAGGGATTCCCAAGCCAAACTGGAGAATCAGATCACCAGGAAGTGTGGATGGACCAAGCCAGGGAGAGAAAGACAAGGCTAGAGTTGGAGAGGAGAAGAACTAATGCCAGTGAATGGCCAAAAGTAATATGTACCCTTCAAAGTCAGGGATTGTGTCCTGTTTATCTCTGTGTTCCTATACCTAACACAAGGCTGCCTAGCACAAGGTTGAATTATTATTCCTTTAAAATGAATGAACATAGGGCTGAACCAAAAGTCATAAAGATCAAATGGCTCAAGCTAGAGCCTAGGGCTGGAGGGGCTGAGGAATCAAATCAGGCTGGCTTACTGTCTTCAATGCCCATGAAGTTATCTGGAAACACACCAGGCTAGTGACAAGCAGAGCATTACAGTCTAGAAAGAGCCAAGGCATGGGGGCAAATGACAGCAACAACAATACCGCCTTACAGTTCTGTAGTGTGTTCAGGTTCACAAAGGGTACTCACATACCTTATCGGGTGCATCTGATCTGTGCAACAACCTCCTGAGGATATCTAAGAATGGTGTGCTCCCTGTCCTCAGACCACACTTTTCTTCCTTGAGTGCCAATCAGATGGAGTGGAAGCCAGTGCACGGCTTACACATGCGGAGAGGGGAATCAGCCAACAGATGAAACCTTGGTTCCATTCAAAGTCAGCTGTTCAAGGAGCCCTGGTGGAAGACGGACCAGGAAGCCAGAACAAATATTAAACTGTCATGTTGAAACCCTGTGTTGGTGTGGCTGTTGCCATTGTGGTGGGCAGCTGTGAGAGCTAAATATTTACAATTTCTAATTGTTCCCACTAAACTGCCGGATGCCCTCATTCTACTGTAAGTTAGATATTTATTTGTTTGTTCCTTTGTTTATGCACTCGTTCTTTGATTTACTTACTTTCTTATTTCTAAAATGTATTCATTAGTGTGGAAAAGGGGTTGGGGGAGGGGAGAAGGCAAACAGAAGTTGAGTGAAGATTCTCTTCCATCTCAGAGAAAGGAAATAAAACCACAGATGGAAAGTAAAGGTAGAGAAAGTGCTGACTGACTTCTAGATCTTTTACTCACAGTTGTATTTTTTTAAACCTTCTATATTTTGGAATCATTTTAGATTTACCAAAACATTGCAAAGATATTCGAGAGAGTTCCCGTATATCAACCACCCAGCTTCCCCTAATGTTAGCATCTTACTTACCTACCTATGACACATTTGTCAAAACTAAGAAACTAACGTTGGCACGACACTATTAACTAAACTCCACAGTTTAGGTAGTATCACCAACTTCCGCACTACCGTCCTTTTTCTGTTTCAGGATCCAACCCGCGACCCCACATTACATTAATCATCTGATCTTAGTTTCCTTTAATCTGTGTCAGTTTCTTAGTCTTTTCTTATTTTTTTATGACCTTGACAGTTTTAAAGAGTGATATTTTGTAGAATGTCTCTCAATTTGTGTTTATCTGATATTTTCTCATGATTAGACTGAGGTTATGGCTTGGGGGAAGATACCATGAAAGTGAAGTACCCTTTCACTACATCATACTGGGGGATATGTGCTATCATATGACTTATTACTAGTGATATTAACCTTGATCAGAGATTAAGGGAGTGTCTTCCTAGGGAGTTAGTAATTTTTTTCTGTAGGGTTATTGTTTTTCTCTTCCTATGTTTTCTTCTTTGGAACAAGTCACCCAGTCTAGCCAAAGCTCACAGGGAGAGGAATTAAGCTCTGCCTGAGACATGGATTCTACACATATTCTTCTAAGGAGATGTGTCCCTTCTCTCCCCTTATTTATTCCATGATTTACTTATATCAGTGTGCTAGTTTCTTGGGATTGCCTTCACAAATCACCATAAACAAGGAGGCTTTAAAAAATAGAAATTTGTTCTTTCACAATATGGAACAGAAGTCTGAAACCAAGGTGTCCGTGGTATTGATGGCTTCTGGAAGCTCTGGGGGAAAGCGGAATTCCATTATTCTCTCCTGGCTTCTGGTGGTTGCTGGCAATGCTTGGTGTTTCTTGGCTTGTAGTGGTATTGCTCCAGTCTCTGCTTCCATGTTCATATCATCTTCTTCTCTTTGTCATTTCCTCTTCTTATAAGGACAGCAGTCACTAGATTTAAGGCCCATGCTAAATTCAGAATCAATAGTGAAAGGGGAAAGGAGAGAAAATGAGTGGGAAATATCAGTGAGGGAGACAGAACATGAGAGACTCCTAACTCTGGGAAATGAACAAGGGGTAGTGGAAAGGGAGGTAGGCGGGGGGTTGGGGTGACTGGGTGATGGGCACTGAGGGAGGAACTTGACAGGATGAGCACTGGGTGATATGCCATATGTTGGCAAATCAAACTCCAATAAAAATAATAATAATAAAAAAAATAAAAAAAATCAGAATGATTTTTTAATAAAGTTCTATAACTAATTACATCCGCAAAGATCTTTCCAAATAAATTCATATTGCAAGATTCTGGCAGATGTGAATTTTGAGGGGACACAATTCAACCCAGTACAGTCAGTATGGACTCATGGATATTTACCTTATTCTTTATATTAGAATCTATTTTTTCACTTCTCTGTGTAATTATTTGTTTATTTCCTCAAATTGTTCTAGCTGTGGCCACTGAGAGCTCCTTTGGTTAGCATCAGTATCTTCTTGACATATCTGCATCTTTCTTTTTCTTTCCTTCTCTTTTCTTTTCTCAATCTCTGTCTATCTCTGTCCCTTTCTCTCTGTGTGTGTTTTGGTGCTTCCTTACTTCCCGATACTAAAGGTTGCACCAGGCTCATCTCGTATTTTCCCTGTTCCAGGCATAAAATCACCCATTTTCCAAGAAAGCCCTGATTTCTTTTATTGGAGAATATTATTTAGAAATAAGAATCCAAGTGCTAGGTGTTTTTGGTGCTACCAGAGTGTCACTGCTTCTGGGCTCTCTCTGCATACAGTTAGGAAATGTATGCATGTGTGCTCGTCTGTGTATACACACATATCTATTTCTGTGCCTGTAGATCTATATACATATTAAAATAAATGAGTCTTACTGATACCTGACTCATCAACTCTAATCAGCACCCTGTACCCTAGCCTTCTCTCCAGCCAGCTTGTAACTTCTGTCTTGAACAGTGAGAAATTTGACTCCCATTATCCATAATTTATACTTATTTTGTTCAACCCTAATATATACATAAAGTAGTTTCAGAATTGCTAACCACTACCTCTGTGAGAAACAAAATTTCCAACAAGAATATAGTGGTTGGTTGTTTTTTTTTTATAGTTCCTTTTGTCTCTAGCCTTTTAGTTTCCACTTAAAACACCATTTCCAAAGTTACTTAGGTCAGCTTCCTTTTCCCCTACTCCCCTTCAGTGAGGTTATGTCAATACATTCATAATACAGGTAGATTCATTTTCAAATTCTGCATTCCATTCTAGGATCCCCCAACAATATGCTTGGGTTTTTTTTTTTTTTTATATATAGACTTTGTTTTTTAGAGCAGTTTCAGGTTCACAGCAAAATCAAGTAGAAGATATGAGATTTCCCATAAACTCCCTTCCCCCTGTGTGCATAGCCTCCCCACTATCAACATCCCCTACCAGAGTTGTATAGTTGTTATAATTGATGAATCTACATTGATCCATTAAAACCACCCAAAGTCCAAAGTTTACATTTGGGTTCACTTTTGGTATTCTACATTCTATGGGTTAGGACAAATGCATAGACATTTATTCATTGTTATAGTATCATACAGAGTATTTTCACTGCCCTAAAATCCCTCCGTGTTCTATTCATCCCATCTTCCCCTTCCTTAGCACCTTGCAACCACTGATCTTTTTACTATTTCTGTAGTTTTGCCTTTTCCAGAACTCCATAGTTGGAATCATACAATACGTTGCCTTTTCAAATCGGCCAAGTTTCCTTCATGTCTTTTCATGGCTTGATAGTTCATTTCTTCTTAGTGCTTGAGTAATAGTCCATTGTCTAGATAGACCACCATTTCTTTATCCCTTTATCTACTGAAGGACATCTTGGTTGCTCTCAAGTTTTAGCAATTAGGAATAAAGCTGCTATAAACATTGTGTACAGTATTTTGTGTGGATATGAGTTTTCAAGTCCTTTGCGTAATGACAAATTGTGTGATTGCTGGATTGTATCATAGAAAAACTGTGTTTAAAAAACTATGTTTAATTTTTAAGAAAATTTTTAAGCTGCCTTCCAAAGTGGCTATACCATTTTGCATTTTCACCAGCAATGAATGAGAGATTCCTATTGCTCAATCCTCTCATCAGAATTTGATGTTGCGGGGATCCCTGGGTGGCTCAGCGGTTTCGCCCCTGCCTTTGGCCCAGGGCGTGATCCTGGAGTCCTGGGATCGAGTCCCACGTCGGGCGCCTTGCATGGAGCCTGCTTCTCCCTCTGCCTGTGTCTCTGTCTCTCTCTCTCTCTCTCCTCTTTCTATGTCTATCATAAATAAACAAAAATAAATCGTTAAAAAAATTTAAAAAAAAAAGAATTTGATGTTGCCAGGTTTGGGATTTGGGCCAGTGTTTAGGTATATAATGATATCTCGCTGTTCGGATTTAGATTACTCTGATGACACATGATGTAGAACGGATTTTCATGTACTTATTTGTCATCTGAAAGCCCTCTTTAGTGGGGTATCTGTTAAATCTTTGGCCCATTTTTAAAATTTATTTATGACCCATTTTTTTTCTTATTGTGGAGTTTTAAGGGTTTTTCTTTAATATTTTAGATAATTGTCTTTTATCCTATGTGTCTTTGTAAATATTTTCTCCAGTCTGTGGCTTGTCTTTTCCTTCTCTCATCTCACAGAACAAAAACTTTTTATTTTAAATGAAGTCTAGCTTATTAGTCGATTTGTTTTGCAGATGATGCCTGTGATGGTGTATCTAAAAATAAATCACCAAACCCAAGGTAATCTAGATTCTCTCCTATTTAACCTTCTAGGAGTTTTATAGTTTTGCATTTTATATTTAGTTTTGTGATCCATTTTGAGTTAACTACTATAAAAATGTAAGGTCTGGGTCTAGATTTGTTTTCGCATGTGGATGTACCATTGCTCTAGCACCATTTGTTGAAAAGACTATCTTTTCTCCATTTAATTGCCTTTGCTCCTTTGTCAAATATTGGTTGACTATATTTATGTGGGTCTATTTCTGGGCTCTCTATTTTCTTTCATTGATCTATTTTCCTATTCGTTTGCTAATACCATACTGTCTTGATTACTGTAGCTTTATAATAAGTCTTGAAGTTGGGTAATGTTTGTCCTTCAACTCTATTTTTCTACTTCAATATTGTGTTTGCTATTCTGAATTTTAGCCTCTCCATATAGACTTTAGAATCAGTTTGTTGATGTCCACAAGGTAATTGCTGGGATTTTGATTGATATTGCATTGAATCAATAGGTCAAGTTGGGAAAAATTGACATTTTGGCAATATTGAATCTTCCTATTTCTGAACATGGAATATCTCCATTTAGCTCTTTGATTTCTTTTATCAAATCTTAGTAGTTTTCTTCACAGAGATCTTCTACATATTTTATTAGAATTATACCTAAGTATTGTAAATGGTATGCTGTTTTTAATTTCAAATTCCACTTTTCATTGCTGCTGTATAGGAAAGTGATGGACTTTTGTAGATCAAACAACTGTAAATCTATAATACTCGTTCTAGTGGCTTATTTAGTTCTAGGATTTTTTGTAGTTTTATTTTCTTACATGTTCTACATAGATGATCATGTACCTTGGAAACAAAGGTAGTTTTATTTCTTTCCCTCCCAATCATCTGTATACCCTTTTATTTCCTGTTTCTTTTTTTATTGGCATTGCCAAGACTTCCCAGTATGATGGTTGAAAGCAGTGGTGAGAGGGATGGCCTTGCCTTGTTCTCAGTCTCGCTGGGAAAACTTGAGTTCTCATCATAAGTATGATGTTATTTGTAGGTTTTTTTGTAGATATTCTTTTAAAGTTAAGGAAGTTCCCCTCCTACACCCAATTTACTGAGATTTTTTTTCTTTATCATCAATGAGTGTTGAATTCTGTCAATGTGTTTTTCTGTATTTACTGATATGATCAAGTTAATTTTCTTCCTTAGCCTGTTGATGTAATTGGATTACATTACTGATTATCAAGTGTTAAACTGACCTTGCATACCTAAAGTAGATCCCACATGGTCATAGTGTACAAATCTTTTCATACATCCTTAGATTTGATTTGCCAATATTTTGTTGACAGCCTTTGCATCTGTGTTTATGAGAAATACTAGTCTTCAGTTTTCTTGTAATAGCTATGTCTGGATTTGGATTGGGGTAATGCTGGCCTCATAAAATTAGTTAGAAAGTACTCCCTCGTCCGCCGCCATCCTGGTTGCGTGTGGTTGACTGTGATCGCCATGTCTTCTCACAAGACTTTCAGAATCAAGCGATTCCTGGCCAAGAAACAAAAGCAGAATCGTCCTATTCCCCAGTGGATTCGGATGAAAACTGGTAATAAAATCAGGTACAATTCCAAGAGGAGACACTGGAGAAGAACCAAACTGGGTCTGTGAGGAAGCATCGCACATCATGAAATAGCAAACATAATTGGCACACATATTTAAGCCACATGGAGATCACATGTTCCTATCTTATCAATATGGAAACATCCTTCCTACCTGGCCAATAGACATGTCTTATCAAGAGAATGATTTCTCTGTTACTATGCCTCTATACCAGTAGGTTGGTTTCAGTATAAATGTGAGACCTTTCAGCTGAAAAAAAAAAAAAAAAAAAAAAAAAAAGAAAGTACTCCCTCTGCATCTATCTTCTGAAGGAAATTATGGACAATTGGTATAATTTCTTCCTTCAATGTTTGATAGAATTCACCAGTGACTCCATCTGGGCCATGTTTTCTATTTTGGAAAATTATAGTTATTGATTCAATTTCTTTAATAGACATTAAGCTATTCATATTGTCCTTTACTTCTTATTGTGAGTTTTGGCAGAGTGAGTCTTTCAAGAAATTGGTCCATTTCATCTAGGTCATCAGATTTGTGGGCATAATTTTTAATATTATTCCTTTATTATCCTTTTAATGAGACCTGTAGTGATGTCTCCTTTTCTACTTCTGATATTAATCATTTGAGTCTTCTCTATTTTTTTTTTAGTTAGCCAGGCTGGAAGCTTATCAATTTATTGATCTCAAAACACCAACTTTTGGTTTTGTTAGTTTTCTCTATTGATTTCTTGTTTTCAATTTCATCGATTTCTGCTTTAGTTTTGTTTTGTTTTTTTTTTTTTTTTTTCCTTCTGCTTACTTAGGATTTAATTCACTTGTCTTTTCCTAATTTCCTAAGGTGGAAGTTTAGATGATTGATTTTAGGTATCTCTCCTTTTCAAATATTTGTATTTAATCCTATAAATTTCCTTCTAAGCACTGTTTTTGTTGCATCCAAAAATTTCAGTATGTTGTGTTTTCATTTTTATGTTGTTCAAAATTTTTAACTTTCTCTTGAGATATCTCCTTTGATTCATGTTATCTAAAAATGTGTTGTTAATCTCCATGTATTTGGAGATTCTCCACTTATCTTCTATTGTTTCTTTCTAGTTCAATTCATTATGCTATGAGAGGAAATCTGTGTGGGTTCTATTCTTTTAAATTTTATTGAGGTGTGTTTTATGGACAAGAATATGGTCTATCATGGTGAGTGTTCCATGTGAGCTTGAGAATGTTGTATTCAGTTATTGTTGAATGATGATATTCTGTAGAGGTCCATTGTATCCAGTTGATTAACAGTGCTGTTGGATTCAACTATATTCTACTGATTTCTGTCCTCTAGATCTGCCCATTTCTGAGAGAGAGGTGCTCAAGTCTCCAACTCGATAGTAAACTTACCTATTTCTCCTTACAATCTATGAGTTTTTGGCTTCAGTATTTTAATGCTCTATTGTTAGGTAATTTTAGGAATTGTTATGTATTCTTAGAAAATTGACCCCTTTCTCATTATGTAATTTCCTCCTTATTGCTGATAACTTTCCTTGCTCTGAAATCTGCTCTGTCTGAAATTAATATAGCTACTCCTGCTTTCTTTTGGTTAGTGTTAGCAAGTATATCTTTCTCCCTCTATTTACTTTTAATCTATATGCGTCTTTAAGATGGGTTTCTTGTAGACAATGTATATTTGACGTCTTGCTTTTTTATCCATCCTGACAACTCTCTTTTAATTGGTGTGTTTTGCCCACTGACATTCAAACATAATTATGATATAGTAGGATTGTTATCTACCATAGTTATTACTGTTTTCTATTTGTTATCCTTGTTCTTTGTCCCTGTTTTTGTTTCCACTCTTTTTCTGCTTGTGTGATTTAAATGAGCATTTTATGTAATTCCATTTTATCTCTATTCTTAGCATATGCTTTGGCGCTGTTTATTTTTATTTTTTATTTAAATTTCAGTTAGTTAACATACATGTAATATTAGTTTCAGGTGGTACAATTTGGTGATTCAAGACTTACATACATCACCTGGTGCTCATCACCTATTTAACCCATCCCTATTTAACCCATCCCTCGACCCACCTCCCCTTTGGTTAACCATCATTTTGTTTTCTATGGTTAAGAGTCTATTTTTTGGTTTTCCTCTCTCTTTTTCCCACTATGTTTTTTGTTTTGTTTCTTAAATTATACATATTAGTAAAATCATATGGTTTGTCTTTCTCCAACTTATTTTCCTTAGCATAATACTTTCTAGCTCCAATCATCTCCTAGTATATGCTTTCTAAACTTTTTTTAGTGGTTGCCCTAGATTTTGCATATACATTTACAACTAATTCAAGCTTGTTTTTAGATAACACTATACCACTTCACAGGCAACGTGAGTATCTTATAACAACAAAATAATTCTAATTCCTAGATCTCTTTTCTGGTATATTTCTATCATTCGTTTTACTTATACATAAGCATAGATATGCATAAGTATACATAAGCAAATACATTGTTACTATTATTTTGTTGTTATTATAATTTTATTTTTTAAGATTTTATTTATTTATTTGAGAGAGAGAGAGATAGCAAGAGAGAGCAGAGCAGGGTGAGAGGCAGAGGGAAAAAGGAAAAGCAGGCTCCCCACTGAGCAGAAAGCCCCACACAGGGATCAACCCAGGACCCAGGATCACTGGTGCCCCTGTTATTATAATTTTAAGTAAACTTTTATCTTAGATAAATTAAGAATAAGAAAAATACAATTTTTAATTTTATCTGCACTAATTCTTTCTCTAATGCTCTTCCTTTCTTTATGTAGATCTGAGTTTCTAACCTATATCATTTCCCTTCTCTCTGAAGAACTTCTAACATTTCTTACAAGGCAGATGAACTTACAAACATTTCTTCTACTAGTACCAAGTCCCCTCAATTCTTGTTTCTCTGAGGAAGTCTTTCTTTTTCTTTCAGTTTCCTTCAGGATAATTTTGCAAGGTACAGAATTGTAGGTTGTTGTTTTTTTCTCTCAACATTTTAAATATCTAATTCCACTCTCTACTTGCTTGCATTCTTTTTTATCTTTGATCCTCCATGGATAAGGTGTTTGTTGTTTATTTTTTTTTCTGACTTCCTCCAGTGCTTCCCCCCCACCCCCTATCTATAATTTTCTGTAGTTTGCATTTGATATGCCTGGGTTTAGTTACTTTGGCATTTATCCTGGTTGATGTCCTCTGAGCTTTCTGGATCTGTTGTTTGATTTCTGATATTACTTTGGGGGAATTCTCAGTCATTACTGTTTCAAATATTTCTTCTCTTTCTCTTTCTTCTCCTTCTGGTATTCCCCTTACACACATTCTACACCATTTGTAGCTGTCTCACAGGTCTTTGTTTTTTGGTTTTTGTTTTCAGTCTTTTTTTCTTTGCTTTTCAGCCTGGGAGATTTATATTTATATATTTTTAAGCTCAGAGATTCTTTCCTTAGCCATGTCCAGTCTACCAATAAGCCCATGAAAGGTATTCTTATTTCTATTACAGGTTTTTTACTTCTAGCATTTATTTTTAGTTTTTTTTTTAGAATTTCCATCTTTCTGCTTATATTGCCCATCTTCTTGCATGTTATCTCTTTTATACATCAGAGTCCTTTGTATATTAATCACAATTATTTTAATTCTTGGTGTAATAATTCCAACATCCCTGCCATATCTGAGTCTAGTTGTGATGCTTGCTTTTTCTCTTCAAATTGTATTTTTTTTTTTTTGCCCTTTAGTAATTACATTTTTGTCTTGATTGCCAGAATAATGTACTAGGTGAAAGGAATTACAGTAAATAGGCCTTTAGTAATGTGGTAGTTAGTTGTAAGGGCAGGGGAAATCCTATGATTAGGACTCCATGTTTTAGTGAACTCTTGCCTCTGGACCAAACTTCTTAAGAGTTTCTCCGGTCTCCCCCTGCCCCCCTTTAAAGGGGACAGGATGGCTAAAGTGGGCTGATGTCCAGGCATTTCTCTCCCCCACTGGAATCTCTGATAAAACTCCTGCAAATTCTGGTTAAATAGTTTTACCTGAGGGTAGACCTTGTTAAGAAGAGAATACTTTGGTATATTTCCAAATGGTTCCCTTTACCCTTCCCCTGCCAGAGCAATAAGGAGCTTTTTCTCCCTCAAAGCTGATAGAGTTCTTGAAGGTAAAACTCACAAAAATCTGACCCCAGTGATTGGGTTCCCTTGGGATTTTTATCTTTCAGATTTGTTCACATGAGTCTCCAGCAATTTATCGGTTACAGTTCAGGCTTCCTTCCTTAGGCACTGGTTCCCACAGAGGTTTCTACTTGTGGATTTCTACTAAATTATGATTCTCTGTACTTACCTTTATTTCCAGTTTGAGGTGTATCAATTTGCCCTGTGACCTCATTTCTCTAATGAATATAAGAAGAGTTATTGATTTTTCAATTTTTCTGGCTTTTTACTCTTGTTAGGACAGAATGGTGACTTCCAAACTTTTTTGCACTGGAACAGAAACTGTAAATCTTGATTTTTTAAAAATTTGTATACAGTAAAATTCACTCTTTATGGTGTATAGGTCTAGGGGTTTTGACGAGTGCACAGTTAGCCACCATCTCTACATCATAGAAAACAGTTTGATCACCCAATACATTCTCTGAGCACAATCATATTTAGTCAATGACCTGCACTTATTATTTCTTAAAGATCCTACTCTAGGTAGGTGCCTGCACAAACAGCAGTTTCCTACCCACTACTTAGAACCTTAATTGCTATGAGGTACCCAATCTTTTTGCTATGAGGTACCCAATCTTTTCACTGTTTACAATACAGCACATGGGGTGGCACTTCAAGAGGACGCAGAAAAGAAATGGAGTTGTAGGAAGCTGAACATTTTATGACAAAATCAAGCTTTCTGAAAGCCATTTGTAACTCTAATGATTTATTGGTTTAATGTAGCAATAAACAATGAGTTACTGAAGTCTCATATACTCATCTGTGCTAGGCAATTTGAAAAAGTCAGGAAACACCCTAGGCTGAGAAAGGTGGGGTTAATAGGAGGCACTTCTGGTTGAAAGTGGTGGATTGAACACATCAATATTTATGTCCATTTCTCTCCTGACACTCACTTCCATAGTAGAGCAGAATAGCAAGATACACCATACAAGGACAACAAGAAGTTGTCCTTCTTCTTGTCTGAAGACAGACAAAAGTCTTCAACTAAAAGGGACTATCCCTAGACAGTCTAATGGCTAACTCCCTCCCTCTTTCAGTTTTTTTCTCAAATGTCACCTTTTCAATGTAGCCTACCCTGTTCACCCTATTTTATTTTTTTTAAGATTTTATTTATTTATTCATGATAGTCACACAGAGAGAGACAGAGAGGCAGAGACACAGGCAGAGGGAGAAGCAGGCTCCATGCAGGGAGCCTGACGTGGGATTCGATCCCGGGTCTCCAGGATCGCGCCCCGGGCCAAAGGCAGGCACCAAACCGCTGCGCCACCCAGGGATCCCTGTTCACCCTATTTCAAATTGACCTGACACCTCCCCATCCCATACACACATTTCTGATTACCTTTTCTTGCTCTAAAAATATCATACATAACATAGCTATTTATTATGCCTACTTCTTGTTCACTGATATGGACCTAGAATAGTATTAATCACATCATAGATAATAATCTTTGTCAAATGA
>NW_023331746.1:0-34593 GCF_011100685.1 Canis lupus familiaris | reverse complement strand
TCCCTCTCTCCTCTCTCTCTCAAATAAATAAAATCTGTAAGAAAATATTGTGTTTAACACACTTTTCTGGGAAGAGGTACTAACACCAGGGGATTAGACTATAAATTAGGGGTACAGTAAATGGTTTTAACCATCACTATCAATTATAACTGACAACCCAACTGCTACACCAAAGTAGATAATGTAGTAAATTTCATGACACTCATTTACTTTGGAAAATTTTCGAACTGTGGTTAAACAGTGGTGCAACCCCACAATATTTCTGTGCCTTCTCCTCTTCCAGGCACCGGGAAGAGCACGGCACTTCCCCACCTCCTTGAAGTAAGTTTGGGTCTTATGACTTGCCCTGACCCATAAAAAGAAAGCATCAGGTTTGTCCCTCCCGGGAAGACGCGTTTTAAGAGAATCTTACATCTCTTTCCCAAGCTGTCCAATGTTCAAGGGAATGGCACCTCCACCAGCACAATCCTGACAGAGAGGACATGGAGCTGAGCACCCCACCAGTGTGCAATGGACAGAGAGCATGAGCCAGAAATGAACATTTATTCTTGGAATTGTTTGCTGCCAAAGCACAACCTAACCCATCCTGACATACCAGCCATTTGCAAAAATCAATGGTATACTTTGTAAATAATAGGAATCATTTAGTCTAAGTATTTATATTACTATTTACTAGGTACTAATTAATATTGTGTGGTTCAACCCAGTAGTGCCTAAAAATAGAGTCCACTAAAAACATCTGCAATGAATCTGGGTATTTATAAACATGATTTCATGTGTTTATTCACTTGACAACACAGAAATCTGCAAATCGTCTAGTTTTGTCAGTTTCTCAGCCCTAATACATGGCTATAAAAAATACAAGCTTTCTAAAAATCAGTTCTTGTTTGTTAAATATTATTATAATATCCAAAGTTAATTGTTATTTCTAACTAGAGACAGCACTAAAGAGGGTAAAACTAAATGTCACACACAGTGATTGTTAATGCATATTTATATACATGTTTTTTTAAAGCTATCACACATAGTGATGAAAGAAAACATGCAATTCAAAAGCACTGGCCATGGATAATATAAACAACTTTCTACTAAGTTAGGTTTTCATCCATGGTGGTCTGTCTTTACACGCTTAAAGGAAATTCTCACTTTCTGGCATATGAGGGGATGTTCATAACATACTCATCAACGACAATGGTTTCCAAAGGTGAAAATAAAAGGGAGTAAGTCCCTTAAAGAACCTATTCTTACAGAAAATAGTGAATACTGTATTAACTAAAAGGGAATCTGTTCTCAGACTTGGAGTCTATTATAACCCAAGGGTACCTTTAACAGTATTTCATTGCCATATATCTTTTAAAGCTAGCTTCTCCAACTATGTCAATACTTCAACGTCATTAATATTAGTTCCTGGAATCTACTGACCACACTTTGTCAATCTGTAATTTGCATATCACCACTCTGAAATGGATTATTTTCATTTCCAGAGTGAAACAAATGAATGGAAAGGGGAAAAAAGTTACCATTTCCAAAGTTTCCCTGTGAAGATGGAACAAAATTAAGTTGCCAAGACAAGTACCATGCCAGTCATTGTTCAAAACCATGGGAAACGTTTACATAAGAGTGTTTCGCAGAATTCTGCAAAGGCTCTGAGTGGATTCACAGACACGCTGTCATATACTCACACACTCTGGAAAGATAACAACGTGATAGAGAGAAACTTACTTTATGGTTAATTTAGGTGAAGAAATTTTAGGATTAGAAGAATGTGACTGAGAATGAAACTAGACCACTCTCTTGCACCATACAAAAGATAAACTCAAAATGGATGAAAGATCTAAATGTGAGACAAGATTCCATCAAAATCTTAGAGAAGAACACAGGCAACACTCTTTTTGAACTTGGCCACGTAACTTCTTGCAAGATACATCCACGAAGGCAAGAGAAACAAAAGCAAAAATGAAACTATTGGGACTTCATCTAGATTAAGAAGCTTTTGCACAGCAAAGGATTACAGTCGACAAAACTAAAAGACAACCTACAGAATGGGAGAAGATATTTGCAAATGACATATCAGATAAAGGGCTAGTTTCCAAGATCTATAAAGAACTTATTAAACCCAACATCAAAGAAACAAACAATCCAATCATGAAATGGGCAAAAGACATGAACAGAAATTTTACAGAGGAAGACCTAGACATGGCCAACATGCACATGAGAAAATGCTCTGCATCACTTGCCATCAGGGAAATACGAATCAAAACCACAATGAGATACCACCTGACACCAGTGAGAATGGGGAACATTAACAAGACAGGAAACAACAAATGTTGGAGAGGATGTGGAGAAAGGGGAACCCTCTTACACTGTTGGTGGGAATGTGAACTGGTGCAGCCACTCTGGAAAACTGTGTGGAGGTTCCTCAAGAGTTAAAAATAGACCTGCCCTACGACCCAGCAATTGCACTGCTGGGGATTTACCCCAAAGATACAGATGCAATGAAACGCCGGACACCTGCACCCCGATGTTTCTAGCAGCAATGTCCACAATAGCCAAACTGTGGAAGGAGCCTCGGTGTCCATTGACAGATGAATGGATAAAGAAGATGTGGTTTATGTATACAATGGAATATTACTCAGCCATTAGAAATGACCAATACCCACCATTTGCTTCGATGTGGATGGAACTGGAGGGTATTATGCTGAGTGAAATAAGTCAATCAGAGAAGGACAAACATTATATGGTCTCATTCATTTGGGGAATATAAAAAATAGTGAAAGGGAATAAAGGGGAAAGGAGAAAAAAATGAGTGGGAATATCAGAAAGGGAGACAGACCATGAGAGACTCCTAACTCTGGGAAACAAACTAGGGGTGGTGGAAGGGGAGGTGGGGGGGGGGACTGGGTGATGGGCACTGAGGGGGGCACTTGATGGGATGAGCACTGGGTGTTACTCTATATGTTGGCAAATTGAACACCAATAAAAATAAATTTATTAAAAAAAAAGAATGTGACTGAAAAGTCTGAAACACAAAAACAAACAAAAAACCGCCAAGGTGTGCAGGGACAGAAAAAGGAGATACCATATGGAAGCCAGGAAAAAAAAAAAAAAAAAGGAAGCCAAGAGTCAGTCACTCCCTATTCACACATTCTTGGGAGAAGACAGGCCCACACACAAGAAAGGACAAAGACACACTCTGTGCACATGGATGCCACTCAAAATTAGAGAAAATTAGAAAAATTAGAGGCATGCTCACACAGGCCTTTCCCCAAATGGCATCTTAGTGGGGTCCCCTGGTCTCCCTTCCTAAAATCTCCACACAGCCCCTCAGCCACTTGAGGTTTCTTGGTGCTTATCACAACCTGTGATGGATACATCATTTGTCTTGTCTATGGTTCAGTCTTTCCTAGTCAAATACCAGCCACAAGGGGGCAAAGACATTTATCTATGTCACTCACTGCTGAATTCCAACTGTCTTAGCACAGGGCTTGCCACAGTAGGTGGCTCCGTAAATATTCGCTGAATGAAGAATGAATGTGTGAACACTGGAATCTCTACCAATTTTAGCTATAATAATATCGCAGCATTGCTTATCACCATTGCGTTTGGAAAATTTCTACTATACAATTATCTCAAGTCATATATTCAATTAACTAAGATAGGTAAAAGACTTCAAATTAGTTCATAAAAGCCTAGTCATTGAATATAGCAATACAGAGGTGTCTGGGTGACTGACTTGATTAAGCATCCAACTCTTGATCTTGGCTCAGGTCATGGTCTTTGGGTCATGAGATTGAGCCCCATGTTGGGCTCTGGACTCAGTGTGGAATCTGCTTGAGATTCTCTCTCCTCCTTCTACCCCTCTCCTCTCTCTCTCTCTCTCTAACAAATGTTGGGAAAATAAAGAAAATACTAATATAAACATAGAGGTTCCTATCTTCTGAATATTTAGGATCTAATTCCCAAACAATCCAAGGTTATAGGAATATAGACATTATGATATTCACCAATAAACTGACAATGTTCATACCAGCCCTCATTTAAACATTTCTTCCCACCTAATACATGCCCTCTATGCTGTCATTGGTTTTTACCTTGGATTCCATTAACATGACTGCAAAAATACAGGACTTCACAGGGCTGATGAAAATGATGACGAAGTGATGCTGGTGGTAAACAAGCCTCTGAAAGAGGTCTGCTAGTCAGCAACTGAGAAAAATGTAACATATCTGACAAAACTCCCCACTTTGAAAGGGAACAATCTGAATACCGAACTTTAAAAATGAACAAAAACCAAATACTACTGGAGAAACTAAAGTCTTCAAATATTTTTGTTAAACTGCCCTTTTAACTGGAAAAGTCAAAGTGCTATTATAAAATGTTGGCAGCAATATTATGCCAACAAAGGAAAATTCAGCAGGATACAATGCATCCATGCTAAGAATTAGCAGTTACAACTGTAACCTACAATATTCTTAATTACATTTCAAATGTGGTCACATTTTATATTTCCTGTTCCTACATAAAGTTCTGTTCACTTCCCCCACCATTTTCTTGCTCTTTTCGTACCTGTTTAATGCAGATTAATTGTAACTGGCCTTTTCCTACTATGTATTATTACTAGATAAATGGACCACAGAATAACAACATCAACAGAGAAAGCTAACAGGGTTCCGACCTTCACTGAGAGTGAATCTAGCTATGCCAGAAGTGGAACTGAAAATGCATTTATTTCACAAAAACAACCAAAAAAAATAATAAGCCACCCAAACAGTGTCAGAATACAAACTACAATAATAAGAATTAGGTTTTCTTTATCCTGAGAGCTAATTTCCCCCACCTCCAGGGCTTTGTCATTTAAGAAATTCTGTTATACAGTGTCATGAAGCCACCAAATTTCTCCAATAATTTTTAAATTAAGGACATCGACCTTTTGCCAATAAACTGTTTCCAGAGAAAGCACAAACTAACGCTTTCTAGGATAAAAACTGATAGCCACTAAAAATAGAGATGAAAACAAAATAGACTATACAGGACAACTGGATTCCTACATGCACAAGAATGTAGATTCTTAGATCCCTATCTCACACCATACACAAAAAATTAGCTCAAATTTTAAATCAAGGGGTAAATCCTCATAACCTTGGGTTTGCAAAGAGATTCTTAGATATGCTACCAAGAGCATAAGCAGCACAAGATAAAATGGACACTGATCTTTATAGAAATTAGAACTTTTGTACAAAGGATACTATCAGACAAGTGAAATGATAGCCTACACAAGGGGAAAAAATATTTGCAAGGCGAAAATATGATAAGGGTTTAATATCTAAAATATATAAAAAATGCCAAACTCAACAACAAAAAGGCAATCAGATCGCCAAAGACTACCCGAAAACATGCTCAACATCATTAGTCATTAGGGAAATGCAAATCAAAACCACAATGAACTACCACTTCATGCCCACGAGAATGGCTATAATCAAAAATTACTCAGTGTAACAGGTAGTGATGAGGATATGGAGAAATTGGAACCCTCATATAATGCTGGTAGGAATGTAAAATGGTGCAGACTCCACGGAAAACACTTTGATGGTTCCTTCTCACAAGCCTAAACAGAATTACTATATAAGCAGGCATTTCAGCTGCTAAGTGTCTACCCAAAAGAACCGCAATCGGGACTCAAAACAGATAGTTGTACAGCAATGTCCATTGCAGCACCATTCACAATAGCCAAAAGGTGGACACATGCAAGTGTCCATCAACAGACAAATGGACAAACAACATGCAGTGTATACACATAGTGCAATGTTATTCAACCATGAAAGAGAAGGAGATTCTGATACATGCTACAACATGGACAAACCTTGAAAGCATTGCATGGAGTGGTATAGTTACAAAAGGGCAAGTACTGTATAGTTCCACTTATGTGAACTATGTAAAACAGTTAAAATATAGAGACAAAGCGTAGAATGGTGGTTGCCGGGAGCTGGGGGTGGGCAACAAGGGAAGGTAGCGCTTAACAGCCACAGAGTTTCTGTGTAGAGTGATGAGAAGGTTTTGGAAATAGAGAGTGGTGACGTTTGCACGACATTCTGAATATACCTAATGCCATTACATTGTACGTTAACATGGTAAAAATGGCAAACTTTATACATGTATCTTACCTTAAAGAAAAACTGAAAAATAAAAGCCAACTACATGTACATTATGAAACATTGTACTCCTTACAGCTAAAAGAGAAATCACACCACTGCCATTAAGATTATACAATGAGTCTCAAAATGAAAGACAAAAACTACATAATGAATGAAAATTATTGGCAGAATTCCTGTACGAGAGGACTGTTGCACATACAAAGTTCTGTACAATGCCATGAGACACAACATATTCAGCAACTTGTTTACATGGCATTTCTGTAAAGACTAAGATAATAATCACAATAAGATGATATATTAAACCTTTTTAAATGAAGTTTATTTTTATCTATTTTTAATTCTTTTTCCCTTATTTTTTGTATATTTGTTATTGGGGTTCGATTGGCCAACATATACTACAACACCCGATGCTCATCCCGTCAAGTGCCCCCCTCAGTGCCAGTCACCCTGTCACCCCAACCCCGGCCGACCTCCCCTTCCACCACCCCTTGTTCGTTTCCCAGAGTTAGGTGTCTCTTATGTGCTGTCACCCTCACTGATATTTCCCACTCATTTTCTTTCCTGTCCCCTTGAATCCCTTTCACTAGTTTTTATATTCCCCGAATGAATGAGACCATATGATGTTTGTCCCCCTCCGACTGACTTACTTCACTCAGAATAATATATTAAATCTAACAGACGACAGGGTAACAAATAGAGAATTTGCTTCTGTATCTCCCTCTAGATCTGGTCTAGTCTGATTCACCTGCTTCTTTTGTGTATAAATTTCTGTCACCAATTAACAGTATTTATTGAATACATACAGTACAGTACAGTCACTGCAGGAAAGTCTACTGCTATTACCCACTGTAATAAATAAAGCCATTCATTTGAAAAACTCAACAAAAGGAGAAATGACGGTTGGGCTTTTTGTAATAGCAAGAGCACGCAATGTAGCAGAGTCATTGGCTAACATGTAGTAAGTATGCTAGCAGATATTTACACCTTACAAGAAAACTATTAATAGAACAGAAGTGAAAGCCCACCTCTAAGAGCTACTGTGAGAAATGCCACTAAGTGATTTTCCTGTTTAAAAATGAAAAATCCAGGGCAGCCCGGGTGGCTCTGCAGTTTAGCGCCAGCTTTGGTCCAGGGCCTGATCCTGGGGACCGGGGATCGAGTCCGACATCTGGCTCCCTGCTTGGAGTCTGCTTCACCCTCTGCCTGTGTCTCTGCCTCTCTCTCGCTCTGTGTGTCTCTCATGAATAAATAAAATCTTAAAAATTAAATAAAAATTAAATAAAAATGAAAACCCATTATTACATGAAGACGACTTTTTGCTTCATTCATAAATACTTGAGGAGCAGTAACAAGGACAAGAACAAGTGTCCTGGTTTAATTTAAGAATGAAGCTCTATGTACTGATCTCCCCCCAACAAAAGTTGTATCCAAATGCCAAATCACACGCTGCTTTCTGTTCACACAGAACAGCTTGCGGTCAGCCACATACCTAATGAGCTTGATTTGCTATGGAAGAGAACTGTAAAAATAAAAACATGATCCATTCAAAACTCCAGAGTATACCTCATTTTGGAAGCCATTTGAAGAAAAAAGAGCAAGTTGAAGATGCTGATTTTCCATGATGAAATACACTCAATATCAAAAGGGAAAAATAATTCATGTTTTAAATGAAATATGAAAACAAAACATTTGTAGGACATTGGCAAGGCCAATAAAGTCCATTCTAGTTACTTCAAAGGGCTTCTGCAAGTGGCAATATTGCAGTGATATAGTCAAAACCTTTCTTCTTTCGAATCTACTGCTTTAAGAATGGAACTTCATGCTTTTGATGTTGGAAATAAAGGTTAACCAGGTTTCTTAAGATGAGCCTATGGTATAAACAATTTGAATGTTGGCCAAACATTTTTTTTCTTTTTTTTTAATAAATTTATTTTTTATTGGTGCTCAATTTGCCACCATACAGAATAACACTCAGTGCTCATCCCATCAAGTAAGTGCCCCCCTCAGTGCCCGCCACCCAGTTACCCCCACCTGCCACCCACCTCCCCTTCAACTACCCCTAGTTCATTTCCCAGAGTTAGGAGTCTCTCATGGTCTGTCTCCCTTTCTGATATTTCCCACTCATTTTTTCTTTCCCCTTTAATCCCTTTCATTATTTTTTATATTCCCCAAATGAATGAGACCATAAAATGTTTGTCCTTCTCCGATGGACTTATTTCACGCAGCATAATACCCTCCAGGTCCATCCACGTCGAAACAAATGATGGGTATTGGTCATTTCTAATGGCTGAGTAATATTCCATTGTATACATAAACCACATCTTCTTTACCCATTCATCTTTCGATGGACATCGAGGCTCCTTCCACAGTTTAGCTATTGTGGACACCGCTGCTAGAAACATCGAGGTGCAAGTGTCCTGGCGTTTCATTGCATTTGTATCTTTGGGATAAATCCCTAGCAGTGCAATTGCTGGGTCCTAGGGCAGGTCTATTTTTAACTCTTTGAGGAACCTCCACACAGTTTTCCAGGGTGGCTGCACCATTGCACATTCCTACCAACAGTGCAAGAGGGTTCCCTTTCCTCCGCATCCTCTCCAACATTTGTGGTTTCCTGCCTTGTTAATCTTCCCCATTCTCACTGGTATGAGGTGGTATCTCATTGTGGTTTTGATTTGTATTTCTCTGATGGCCAGTGATGCGGAGCATTTTCTCATGTGCTTCTTGGCCATGTCTGTGTCTTCCTCTGTGAGATTTCCGTTCATGTCTTTTGCCCGTATCTTGATTGGATTGTTTGTTTCTTTGCTGTTGAGTTTAAGAAGTTCTTTACAGATCTTGGATACTAGGCCTTTAACTGAGATGTCATTTGCCAATATCTTCTCCCATTCTGTAGTTGTCTTTTAGTTTTGTTGACTGTATCTTTTGCTGTGCAAAAGCTTCTTACCTTGATGAAGTCCCCATAGTTCATTTTTGCTTTTGTTTCTCTTGCCTTCATGGATGTATCTTGCAAGAAGTTACTGTGGCCAAGTTCGAAATGGGAGTTGCCTATGTTTTCCTCTAGGATTTTGATGGATTCTTGTCTCACATTTAGATCTTTCATCATTTTATCTTTGTATATGGTGCAAGAGAGTGGTCTAGTTTCATTCTTCTGCATGTGGATGTCCAATTTTCCAGCACCATTTACTGAAGAGACTGTCTTTTTTCCAGTGGATAGTCTTTCCTCCTTTGTCAAATATTAGTTGACCATAAAGTTGAGGGTCCACTTCTGGATTCTCATTTCTGTTCCATTGATCTATGTGTCTGTTTTTGTGCCAGTACCACACTGTCTTGATGACCACGGCTTTGTAGTACAACCTGAAATCTGGCATTGTGATGCCCATGGCTATGGTTTTCTTTTTTAAGATTCCCCTGGCTATTCGGGGTTTTTTCAGATTCCACACAAATCTTATAATAATTTGTTCCAACTCTCTGAAGAAGTCCATGGCATTTTGATAGGGATTGTATTAAACGTGTAAATTGGGATCCCTGGGTGGCGCAGCGGTTTAGCACCTGCCTTTGGCCCAGGGCATGATCCTGGAGACCCGGGATCGGGCTCCCGGTGCATGGAGCCTGCTTCTCCCTCTGCCTGTGTCTTTGCCTCTCTCTCTCTCTCTCTGTGACTATCATAAGTAAATAAAAATTAAAAAATAAATAAAAATAAACGTGTAAATTGCCTTGGGTGATCACTGACATTTTCACAATATTAATTCTTCCAATCCTTGAGCATGGAGTATTTTTCCATCACTTTGTGTCTTCCTCACTTTCTTTCAGAAGTGTTCTGTAGTTTTTAGGGTATACATCCTTTACCTATTTGGTTAGGTTTATTCCTAGGCATCTTATGCTTTTGGGTGCAATTGTAAAAGGGATTGACTCCGTAATTTCTCTTTCTTCAGTCTCATTGTTAGTGTACAGAAATGCCACTGAATTCTGGGCATTGATTTTGTATCCTGCCACACTTGGGCCGAACATTTTTAAAAGAAGTAAACAGAACTTATTTAAAAGAAAAAAAGTTATGTATGTATTGAAGTCTTTAAAAGAGCCAGAGGAAAAAAACATGCTTTGAAAGATTACTTCAAATCAGAGATCCTGACAGCTGACCTCTAACTAGAAATTTCAGGAATAATCATTTCATCATCTTTCACTATACTGAAATATAAATAGATATATGATAGATAGATAGATAGATAGATAGATAGATAGATAGATAGATACACAGATAGATAACAAGAGCCTACCTAGCATTCTTTGCTTACTAAAAATGCCATTCAAGAAGACGCAGGTGGCCTGGGTCGAGGTCCTGGGATCAAGTCCCTTGTTGGGCTCCCTGCTTGGAGCCTGCTTCTCCCTCTGCCTGTGTGTCTGCCTCTCTCACGACTAAATAAATAAAATCTAAAAAAAAAAAAAAAAAAGAACACAGGCAAACAGGGAGATCATTCAAGATAGTCACATAAAAACTTCTGAAATCCTTTCCCTCAACAGACACAATATATCTACAGCTACATATAAAACAATTATCTCTGAGCAGGACAGCTACTCCACAACGAAGAATTAAACAGACAGGGAGGAGAGACAGATGTAGTTGTATTTTTGCCGAAAACCTCACCTCCCCCCATGCAACGACCTATGGAGGAGGGGTTGCACAAATACAGAACCCCTCCCTGAGGGAGGGAATCTGTACTACACATCAGGCACCATGACCCATGGGAGATGCACCAGACAGACAGCCCCCAAAGCACCTGGCTTTGGAAACCAGTGGAGCTTCCGTCCAGCAGACTCCTAGGGCTGTACTGAGTGCAGGCTCTGCTTTTACAGGGCTCACAATCAGACTCATTTGCCTCAGGACCCAGTACAAAAGCACCAGTTTGAAAGGAGCCTAGACCAGATGTGAAGGGGTTCCATTTGCTAATCTTAAAGCATCTACCAGAAGGGCAAAAGCCCACTCAGATTCCCTCCAAAGACAAAAGATACCGGAGGGTGCCATATTTATTACGCTTTCTCTACCTTGCTACTGCCAATGCTGGCAGGAGCTATTTTTGCATTCCCATAACCTTCTAGTACCTCCTTCCCCCTCCATACTGCTGCCACGGCCCTGCCAGAAGCAGGAGGCCAGTGCCCTGACCTCTAGTTACACTCCCACTGCCAGAGGCCTCCAAGCCAGCAGGTACATGCAACCCACACAGGGGATGCCTACTGAATATGAGACTCTGGGGCCAGGGTGGATTGTGTTTGTGAGCCCCACAGGTCTAGAATAATTGGGGAAACAGTATGAGAGACAACCAAACACTGAAGCAAGGCTACTATAAACAAAAATGTTCACCCACACACAGCCACACCTTCAGGACTAGAAGAGATAGCTGTTTCACCTAACACAAAGACATACATACATACAAAGTCAGGCAACATGAGGAAACAGATAAACATGTTCCCAATGAAAGACCAGGATTAAACCCCAGAAAAACTCAACAAAGTGGGTATAGACCAAATGTACCTCAAAATGTAAGGCCACGTATGACCAGTGCACAGCTAGCATCATGCTCAACAGGGAAAAGCTTCCTGCTTAACATCAGGTACAAGGCGAGGATGCTAACACAGTATTGGAAGTCTTGGCCACAGCAGCTAGGAAGGAAAAAGAAAGAAATTGGAACCAAATTGTAAAGGAAGAAGTAAAACCATCACTATTTGTAGATGATACAATTTTATACACAGAAAACCCTAACAACTCTGTGGAAAAAAAAGACTGTTAGAACATTAGTTCTAACCTTATTTCTAAATAAATTCAGTAAAGTTGCAGGTACAAAACTGATATACACAATTCTGTCACACTTGTGTACACCAACAACAAACTATCAGGAAGAGAGATAAGAAAACAAATCCCATTTAAAATTGCATGAAAAAATACCCAAGAATAAATTTAACCAAGGAGGTGAATGATCTATACTCTGAAAACCATAGGACACTGAGGAGAGACAATGACACTAATAAGTGGAAAGATATTCCATGCTCATGAGGAATATTGCAAAAATGTCCATACTGACCAGAGCAATCTACAGAGTCAAGGCAATCTCTATTGAAATTCTAGTGGCATTTTTCACAGAAATACAACAATCGTAAGATTTGTATAGAACCACAAAAGATCCCAAGCAGCCAAAGCAAATCTTGAGAAAGGACAAGTCTGAGACATTACACTCCTTGAATTCAAGCTGTAGTATCTAACAACTAAAGTAATCAAAATGTATGGTATTGGCATAAAAACAGACACACAGATTCGTGGGACAGAAAAGAGAGCCCCGAAATAAACCCAGGCATATAAGGCCAATTACTTTACAAGAAAAGAGGCAAGAATATACAATGGAGAAAGACAATCTCTTCAATAAATGGTGCTGGGAAACCTAGACACCTACATATAAAAGACTGAAACTGGGCCATCATCTCACACCATACAAAGAAATTAACTCAAAATGGATTAAAGACTGGAATGAAAATCCTGAAATCATTAAACTCCTAGAAGAAAACATGGGTCGTAAGCTCTCTGACATCACTCTTGGAGATTTTTTTTTTCCTTTTTGGATCTTATGATTCCAAAGGCAGTGGCATCAAAAAACAAAAATAAATTAATGAGATAACATAAAACTAAAAAGCTTCTGCACAACAAAGGAAATCATCAACAACAAAAAAGGCAATCTACCGAATAGAAGGAAGAAGAACTGCCAATTCTATCCAATAAGGGGTTAACAGCCAAAATATATACAGAAATTCATATAGCTCAATATCAACAAGAAACAAACAATTCAATATTTAAAAATGGACAGAGGATCTGAATAGACGTTTTCCCAAAGATGACATACAGATCACCAACAGGCACACGGGAAGATGCTCAACATCACAAATCATCAGAGTAATGCAAATCAAAATCACAGTGAGATATCGCTTCACACCTCTGAGAAAGGCCAATATCAGAAAGACAAGAAAAAATAAGTACTGATGAGGCTGTGGGCAAAGGGGGACCCTAGTGCACCGTTGGTGAGGTTGTAAATTGGTGCGGCCACCACAGAAAATAATCTGGAGAACAGTCAAAAACTTAAAAATACAACTCCCACATGATCCTGCAATTCCACTTTTGGGTATTTATCTGAAGATTCAAAAGGATACATGTACCTCTATGTTCACTGCAGCATTATTTACAATAGCCAAGATATGGAAATAACCAAAGTGTCCTTCCTTTGAGGGATGAATGGGAAAAGATTTACACACACACACACACACACACACACACGAATACTATTCAGCAAAAAAAAAAAAAAAAGGAATACTATTCAGACATAAAATAAATTAGCCATTTGCAACTGGCATGAATCTGAAGGGTATTATGCTAAGTGAAAAAAGTCAGACAGAGAAAGACAGATATGGTATGATTTAACTTATACCTGAAACTAAACAACAAATAAAGTCAGAAATACAGAGAATACATGGGTGGTTGCCAAAAGGGAAGGGGGTGAGGCTGTGTGGGTAAAAACGGATAAAGGGGATCAAGAGTCCCATCATCCTCTTACAAAATGAATTTACGCACAGCATGGTGACTATAGTCAATAATAACATATTGCAAATTTGAAAGTTGTTTTCAGAAAATACGTCTGAAAAGTTCTTAGCACAAGAAAACAAATGGCGTGACTGTGCATGCAGAGAGATGTTAACTAGACTTACTATGGTGTTCATTGTGCGAGATATACAAATGCCAAATTTTATGTTGCACGCCTGAAACTAGTGTGTCATATATCGATTATAATTTAATAAAACGAAAAAAAAAATGGAAGGAAATAAAAACATGTACTGATTCACTGAAAGACATAGTTTGATAGCCACAAACCCTCAATACAGGAGATTCTAGAGCTTTTTAACATTAAACAGGTGAAAAATCAGCCTGGATGACAAGGCTGAGCTGTAAGATTGGGACTAGAACAAACAAAATGGTGGTTATACTAAATGAATAATGACGTTGATGTAAAGCAAAATAAGGAGGTCTTCAAGGTTGTGAGGGGTTTTTGTTTTTCTGTTTGTTTTCTAGAGAGAATTAAAATACAGGACACAATAGCACTGAAGTTGGCAGGAAAGTATATGGGGCAAAAGTGCGCTAAGATTTCTGGATCTTTTCCAGATGACAATAGACAGATTAAGATAGGATTTTATAATAAAGGATTAATGTCATAATTTCTAAGGTAGCCACTCAAATAACAGAAAGAGAATGTTTTAACTTCTCAACTGTATGCAAGGAAAACCCTAACCAATCCAAAAGAAACAAAGAAAAATCAGGACAAGAAAACACAAAATACGTCAGATTTTAAATTATAAAGATCATACATCATAATGAACTGTAGTGAAGATATTCTAGCTGAAAGTAAAGACTTCTGACTTGTTACCTCAGAAAGCTCCAACTGTAATTCACAAAAGCTGTAATAAAGCAGGAATATGGAAGAGTTGACAATAAAAGGATAGGAAAAGATATCCTGCAAATGGCAACAAAAACGTATCTACTTTAAAATAAACTCTATTAAAAAGTATAAAGTGTAGTAATTCACCAGCAAAATAACAAATTTATATTTAATAACAAATTTAAATATATACAACAAAAAATGAACAGAGGGAGCCTGGGTGGCTCAGTCGGTTAAGCACCTGCCTTCAACTCCCGTCAAGATTCCAGGGTCCTGGAATCAAGGCCCACATCAGGGTCCTTGCTCCAGGGGGGAGCCTGCTTCTCCCTCTCTCTCTCTCTGCCTGTCACTCCTCCTGCTTCTTCAGTGTCCGATAAATAAATTAAATTTAAAAAAAAACACAAAAAAAACTGAACAGAACTGCAAGAAGAAAACCATGGTCATAATGGGAAACTTTTTTACCATACTTCTCTTGGTAACAGAGAATAAACGAACAAAAATCAGTGAAAACACAGAATATTTGAATAGGTTTACAAACTTGATCTACAGACATATACAAAAAACTATACTTAATGACTGCAGAATATACCTTCTTTTTAGACACAGACAGGATACATTACAGATATTGAATATGTAGCTGGCCATAAAGTGTAAACACATTTCAAAGGACTGAAATAATGCAAATTAGGTTTTCTGACCTCAAAGCAATTAAGGTAGAAATCAGGAACAAGATAAATTAAAAAAATCCTTATTTGTAAATTCAAGAAAAGTCTAAGTAAGCAACTACAAAATGATTCTAAGTTAAGAAAACCAGTACCTTGGGAGAAATGGCCTTAAATGCTAACGTTAGGAAAAGAAGAAGGTTGAAAATTTATGAACAAACGTTCATAACTAGAAAAAGAATTTTTTAAAAAAAGTCAATGAAATAAAAACTAATATACAATGAGGAAAATTAATAAGGCCAAAGGTTTATATCTAAAAAGACTAATGCCAAAACTCTGGCAATATTGAGGAAAGAGAAGAAAGGGCAGTAAGTACCAATATCAGGACCAAGAAGAAAAACAATTAGCATAGAAAGTGCACATGTGAAATATTATAAGCAACCTTTTCAGAAATTTGACAATGTAGTTGAAATGGACCAAATCTTAGAAAAATATGAATCATTAAAACTAATCAAGAAGAAATAGAAAGCCTAAACGTTCTTGTCATCTTTAAAATAGTTACCAATATCCTTATCAAAAAGAAAACATCCAGGCCCAAGGAACCCAACAAGTCAGTTCTGCTAAAGGACAAACGAACTTCAGTCTTTTCATAAACTTACCCACAGAAGAGTAGAGACTTCCACCTCACAACATAAGGCTACCCAGGATATTGTGAAGATCTGATGAGAGAGATAAGAAAGCAAAATTATGGGCTGAAGTCTCATAAAAGGAGACATTAAAGTTCTAAATAAACTAGGAGTCAACTAACTCCAGCAGATTATATGTAAAGGAGAACAAATCATGAACAAATTAGGTTATCTCAAATAATAGTCCAATGATAGCCAGTTGAACAGTCAAAAATCAGTAAAAAAAAAATGTCAAAAACCAATGAACTTTCCTATGTTGAGACTGACAGGAAACAAATCATATGATCATTACAATAAATAAATAAAAAGCACCTGACAAAGTCCAATGGCTAGTCATTTAAAAAGTCATTTTACAAAGAATAAACGGAAACTTCTTAAATTGAGTAAACGGCAAATATGAAAAAAAATAATCTAGAGCAAATATGACAAAGAAGAAATGTTGAGAGAATTTCTTTTGAGATCCAGATTCACACATAATAAACAAAAATCTAGAGTAGCGAAATCAAAGTGAAAATGAAAAAGGGAATAGCTTTTTGGTCACACATTAAGGAAATGTTTCATGAATACAATTCAGAAATCACTAACCTAAAGGAAAATGGTGCTCGACGAGTAACTTCTGCATAGAGAATAGGGGAGGACAGAACAAAGCATGAGATGACAAAATATTTTTCCATATGTTTTCCCACCAAGAGAATCTGACATCAGCATGGTTTTACCTTTACCAGTGAATGCAGGCTTTTCTCACCAAACATATCCCAGAGGAAGGTCAGGTCTTCCTGGCTGTCCACACGTGGCCCCAGCCGGCCTGGCACAACAGCCAACAGCTCATACAGACCTAGAAAGTGAAAATAAAACACAAAGCGTAACCATAGAGTGATCTCATTAATTTCACTTAAGGTGTGTGTGAAGGATGGCTGGAACATGTCGTTTTTACTGGATCAGTAATCTGGGCCATCAAGCAGAATGCTTCTCCGCGGAAGCCAGGGAACCTTTTTGATTTTTAAAGCCCAAATATGTAGCATCAACAGGCTAGCCTAACCTTTCCTTTGTCAACATTCTCCAGGCATCCAAGCGGACACCACCCGAGGCAGAAAACGTGTACAAGCTATCAGAGGAAGAAGAAAACTAAATCGTCACTACATTTGCCTCAGTGTTAGCCAAAGATCAAAAGGAGTCATGAATAGGAAAAACTCCTTAGAAGAGCAGAAAATTGATAGAGTGGCCCATTAAAAAGGTTTTGTGGTTTCCAAAGAGTTCCTAATGATATATAGCTTCAAAACCATTTGCGTTATCTACATCCAAATTCAAGTTCCAAAAAGCTAAGGCCTATTAAGCCATACGTGGTGTTGCTTTCTTGTAGCTGCTCATTTTTCAAAAAGCAACAACCACAAGCTACACAGAACTGAGTTTACCTTTAACTCCAATCTGGGCGTATGCCGTACCCTCTGAAAGAGTTAAGGAAAAGGATGCAGGTTCCTCGGGGCCCTCCTCACTAGAAGCTTCCTGGGGCTAGACAGTAGCACCCTGTTCCACCAGTAGCCTGTTGCAGAAACCCTCCCACCTCCTTTGGGGTCCATCAGACTCCTGTCCAAGAACTGTTACGACAGTGCCTGCCCGGGGCCTCTTCAGGGAGGTGACCTAGAAGAAGTCAGTATCAACTCTCAGCACACGTTTCACTTTCCAGTGGGATTATACGAGGTAAAAAGGAGAAACTTCCTTTTATTTCTGTCTGCTGTCTACAAGAGCACCGAAACCTCCTGGGATCTACGACACAGGAGCGTGCTGTTATTCCTGCTCTGAAGTGCTGCTGTTCATCACAGGGACAGCTTTACAAGATATGTAACTAGCAAAGAATCATAAATTATGGCCTGCTGATTAGTCTATCTATTATCTTCCTAAAGTATTATCATATTCTGATAATCAGTGATCATTCACCAAATGTATTCGCTTTGCCTTGGAAAGCTGGATCTGTAACATGAGACGTTAAACTCAAACATTCCTGGGACTGCATGTGGCCAAAAAGATCTATTCTACTTTAGGGGGAAGAAAATGTCTCCCTATTACATTCTTAAGTATTCTTGATGATTTACACTTATTCCCTTAAAAACCTGGCATCATGCCTAAGCTAGCTCTTATTTATGATTTCATAAAACTATTTGTAAGGTGTCCCAACATAATTCGATGTATAATAATGCAGGTCTCACTTTACCCGTACACAAATACACACAACTTTAAAAACATGACAATTGCCAAGATCAGCGATTAAGGTCAGAGGTTCAAATTGAAAATTAGGTAAAAAGGAGGTAGAATTTCGCTATTTCATTATTGATTTAGGAGCAACAAAAGGAATTCCTTGTTCCTTGGAAATATGGTTAGTTTAATTAATAATACTAGTTCAACTATAACATAATTTATGAGGTATAGTTCTGGGGGGGGGGCGATAACTGAGGTAATGTATTAGAACAGCCCCGGCATATGGTAAATAGTCTATTTCATATGTAACTTAGTGAGCTTCAGCTATTGTTGTTATTCCCGTTATTCATCAGGACTATTATTTTTTTAGGATTAATTTATTTTACAGAGAGGCAGGGGACAGGGGCAGAGGGAGACAGAATCTTAAGCAGACTCCACGCTCAGCATGGAGCTTGACACGAAGCTCCAAATCATGACCCTGATCATGGCTGGAGCTGAGACCAAGAGTCAGACACTCAACCCACTGCACCACCCGGGAGTGTCCATCGCTACTGCTATTGAAAAATCAAAACTCTGAGTCAAACAGACCTAGATTCAAACCAGGTCTATACTTCATTTACCTCCCATAACTTACCTCAGCCTTCTTTCCATCATATGTTCAAAAGAAACGGAATCTACACCTATAGTAAACTGGACAGGAAAAAATATACATACGTATGCAGATACACAAGTGTGTGCATATAACACAGGTAAAATCTGAAAAAGCCTAAGGGACTGCATCAGTGACGATGTACCCACGTGGTTACCATAACTATGCGAGATGTCACCACTGGAGGAAGCAGGGTCAAGGGTACACGGGATCTGTATTATGTCTTCCAACACATGAATCCACAGTTATCTCAAAGTACAGTTAAAGCAAGAGGAGAAGTGGTGGTTAACATTGTTATAAGAATGCAAGGGAACAAGGCACGTAGTCCTGTGGTTGGCAAAAAAGAGGCATTTGATGAATTTTTAAAAGATTTTATTTATTCATGAGACGGACAGAGAGAGAGAGAGAGGCAGAGACATAGGCAGAAAGAGAAGCAGGCTCCATGCAGGCAGCCCAAAGTGGGACTCGATCCCGGGACTCCAGGATCACACCCTGGGCTGAAGGCTGACGCTTCAGCACTGAGCCACCCAGGCGTCCCTGATAAAAACATTTTAAAAATTGGGCAGCCCGGGTGGCTCAGCAGTTTAGCACTGCCTTTGGGCCAGGGCTTGATGGACTCCCTGCATGGAGCCTGCTTCTCCCTCTGCCTGTGTCTCTAACTCTCTCTCTCTGTCTCTGTGTGGCTCTCTTAGGAATGAATAAAATCTTTAAAAAAAAAAGAATTTTAAAAAATAATAAAGTGATTTCTTAAGACTTCCTCAAGTGGCAACTGCCCCTTACTAGAATTCTGCCTATAACTTTACTCCACTTCAAAAAGTTTGGATCTCGAATGAACC
The DNA here is from genome assembly GCF_011100685.1 of Canis lupus familiaris. Lineage (NCBI taxonomy): Eukaryota > Metazoa > Chordata > Mammalia > Carnivora > Canidae > Canis > Canis lupus. The sequence goes on along the minus strand of NW_023331746.1, from coordinate 14,953 downwards.
ACCAAGAGGAGCAGAGGAATAAGCGTCCGCATAAAACACATAAAGTGAAAGATCCCTATAATTTCTAATCTGTGGATGAAACCTGAAAGGCGTCTGGGGGAGTAACCAAATAGCAAATCACTTTGAGATTGATGACATATGCCTTATTATCTAGGTTAAAATAGGAAACACAGGGACATCAGGGTGATTAAGAAGCTGAGCGTCTAACTTTGGCTCAGGGCGTGATTCTGGCCCAGGATCCAGCCCCACATTGGGCTTCCTATGGGGAGCCTGCTTCTCCCTCTGCCTGTGTCTCTGCCTCTCTCTGTCTCTCTCACAAATCAATAAGTAAAACCTTTTACAAATAAAATAGAAAACACATCTAAAAAATCAACTTCTGAAGATAATCGATTTCTTTTTAATTATACGGCCCCGATATTTAAACTATGGCTTTTCAAAATCAGCAACAAGGAAAAAATCTTAAAAAGCAACAGATAAGTACTAGGAGATCATGAAAACCAGCCCATCGCAGTCTGCGCTGCACCCACGCCCCGGCAGCGCGTGGTCCGGGAGGCCCCGCCAGCGAGACAGCCAGCCCGGGCGAGGGAGGAGGGCGCCGCGTGCAGCCCGCGACCGTGGCCCCTGCTGCTCGGGGTCCCTGCCCGCTCCCCGCCCGCGGCCCCGGCGGCTCGCACCTTCCTCAGCGCCGACATCCTCGAGCGCTCTGAGTTCAGCAGGCGAAGGGCGACATGCTTTGTGGCCCGTCCGTCCATCCGCACCGCCAGCCGACAATCCGCGGGGCCGCCGCCGCCGCCGCCACGCGTCCCACCGCGCTCCAGCCCCGCACACGCTCGGAGACCCCCGCCGGCACCTGCGCACTGGGCGCCCCGGAGGCCTGGCGCGCTGGGGGCCGGCCGGCGGGGGGAGGCACCTGGGGAAGGACCAGGCGAGCGCGGGGAGCCCAGGCAGCGCCGCGCCCCGTCGTCCGGGGTTCCTTCCGCCCCACCGCTCCCCCGCCCCTGCCGGCGCGCAGGCCCCGCCCCGGATGCCACCTGTGGCGCAGGTCCCCTGGCGCTGGAGGCGGCGGTAGCCTGCAGCAAGTGCAGCTCGCCCGCAGCCCCACGGTCCCAGCGCGCCTGCGCGGCCGGTGCCAGGGCGACACGAAGGTAGCGCGCGTCCCCCCAGGGGCGGTGCCCCGCATCCGGAGGACAGACCCGGCACTTGCTGCCTCGGGCGACGAGGACGGAGGCTCTCGAGCTGTCCAGGGACCGTCTGTCCGCCGCTCGCGCTGCCCTAAACACGAGCCGCTTCCGCCTGGGCCCCTGGGCCCTCGCCGCTGCCGCGCGGGAGCCGGACGCCGCCCCCTCCTCAGGCACCGCAGCTCCTGCAACCCGCCCGTCTGCCCGGAACAGCCCGCGCGGCACCCACGCCGCGGGAGTGCAGGGTCCGGGAAGCACCGCCGGCGAGGCACCCAGGCGCCGCGAGGGACGAGGCCGCCGCGCAGCCCGCGACCGGTCGCCCCGGCAGCTCGGGGTCCCTGCCTGCGCCCGCCCGCGGCCCCCGCGGCTCGCACCTTCCTCAGCGCTGACATCCTCGGGCGCTCGCGGTTCAGCAGGCGCAGGGCGACATGCTTTGTGGCCCGTCTGTCCGCAGGGTCGGCTGGCCGTCAGTCCGGGGGACCGCGCTCGAGCCCCAGTGCACGCTGGGAGCCCCTCGCTGGTGCCTGCGCAATGGGGCCTCACGGGGGTAAACAACCCCCACTGAGCCCTGCACCAGGCAGGGGGTTGAGCAGCTCCCCCAAGTGCTAACAACTGAAAATCAGCACAATAGACCCTCCCCCAGAAGACCAGCGAGAAGGACAGGGGAAAAAACAAGTTATTGACCAAGCAGCACTGGAAGTTCCAGGGTAAGACAAGCGACTTGCAGGATACAGAATCAGACGATATTCCCCCTTGTTTTGTTGTTGTTGTTGTTGTTATTTTTTATTTCTGTTTGCTTCCCCCACCCCTTTTTCCTTTCTTTTTTTCTTTTTTCTTCTCTTTTTCTTCCTTTTTCTTCCTTTTTTTCTTTCTTCTTTTTTCTTTTCTTTCCGTCTTTCTCTCCTCTCTTTTTCTCCTTTTCCCAATACAACATGTTTTTGGGCACTCTGCACTGAGCAAAATGACTAGAAGGAAAACCTCACCTCAAAAGAAAGAATCAGAAACATCCTCTCTCATCCCATAGAGTTACAAAATCTGGATTACAATTCAATGTCAGAAAGCCAATTCAGAAGCATTATTATAAAGCTACTGGTAGCTCTAGAAAAAAGCAAAAAGGACTCAAGAGACTTCATGACTGCAGAATTTAGAGCTAATCAGGCAGAAATTAAAAATCAATTGAATGAGACACAATCCAAACTAGAAGTTCTAATGATGAGGGTTAAGAAGGTAGAAGAACGAGTGAGTGACATAGAAGACAAGTTGATGGCAAAGAGGGAAACTGAGGAAAAAAGAGACAAACAAGTAAAGGACCATGAGGATAGATTAAGGAAATAAATGACAGCCTGAGGAAGAAAAACCTACGTTTCGTTGGGGTTCCAGAGGGCGCCAAATGTGACAGAGGCCCAGAATATGTATTTGAACAAATCATATCTGAAAACTTTGCTAATCTGGGAAGGGAAACAGGCATTCATATCCAGGAAATAGATTCCACCCCCTGAAAATGAATAAAACTGTTCAACACCTCGACATTTAATGGTGAAGCTTGCAAATTCCAAAGATAAAGAGAAGATCCTTAAAGCAGCAAGAGACAAGAAATCCCTGACTTTTATGGGGAGGAGTATTAGAGTAACTGCAGACCTCTCCACAGAGACCTGGCAAGCCAGAAAGGGCTGGCAGGATATAGTCAGGGTCCTAAATGAGAAAAACATGCAACCGAGAATACTTTATCCAGCAAGGATCTCAATCAGAATGGAAGGAGAAAGAAAGAGCTTCCAAGACAGGCAGGAACTGAAAGAATATGTGACCTCCAAACCCGCTCTGCAAGAAATTTTAAGGGGGACTCTCAAATTTCCCCTTTAAGAAGAAGTCCACTGGAACAATCCACACAAAACAGGGACTGAATAAGTATCATGATGACACTAAACTCATATCTTTCAATAGTAACTCTGAACGTGAACGGGCTTAATGACCCCATCAAAAGGTGCAGGCTGTCAGACTGGATAAAAAAGCAGGACCTATCTATTTTCTATTTGCTGTCTACAAGAGACTCATTTTAGACAGAAGGACACCTATAGCCTGAAAATAAAAGGTTGGAGAACCATTTACCATTCAAATGGTCCTCAAAAGAAAGCAGGGGTAGCCATCCTTATATCCGATAAACTAAAACGTACCCCGAAGACCACAGTGAGAGATGAAGAGGGACACCATATCATAATTAAAGGATCTATCCAACAAGAGGACTTAACAATCCTCAATATATATGCCGCGAATGTGGAAGCTGCCAAATATATCAATCAATTAATAACCAAAGTGAAGACGTACTTAGATAATAATACACTTATACTTTGTGACTTCAATCTAGCGCTTTCTACACTTGATAGTTTCCTAAACACAACATCGCCAAAGAAACGAGAGCTTTAAATGATACACTGGACCAGATGGATTTCACAGATATCTACAGAACTTTACACCCAAACTCAACTGAAAATACATTCTTCTCAGTGCACATGGAACTTTCTCCAGAATAGACCACATACTGGGTCACAAATTGGATCTGAGCCGATACCCAAAGATTGGGATCGTCCCCTGCATATTCTCAGACCATGATGCCTTGAAATTAGAACTAAATCACAACAAGAAGTTTGGAAGGACTTCAAACACGTGGAGGTTAAGGACCATCCTGCTAAAAGATGAAAGGGTCAACCAGGAAATTAAGGAGAAAATTAAAAAGATTCATGGAAACTAATGAGAATGAAGATACTACCATTTAAAACCTTTGGGATACACCAAAAGCAGTCCTGAGGGGGAAATACATCACAATACTAGCAGCCATCCAAAAGCTGGAAAGAACTCAAATACAAAAGCTAACCTTACACCTAAAGGACCTAGAGAAAAAAAAAAAAAAAACAGCAAATAGATCCTACACCCAGCAGAAGAGAGTTAATAAAGATTCGAGCAGAACTCAACGAAATCGAGACCAGAAGAACTGTGGAACAGATCAAACAAAACCAGGAGTTGGTTCTTTGAAAGAATGAATAACATAGATAAACCATTATTCACCCTTTAAAAAGAAAAGAGAGGAAGACTCAAATTAATAAAATCATGAATGAGAAAGGAGAGATCACTACCAACACCAAGGAAATACAAAAGATTTAAAAACATATTATGAACAGCTATATGCCAATAAATCAGGCAATCTAGAAGAAATGGACATATTTCTGGAAAGCCACAAACTACCAAAACTGGAACAGGAAGAAATAGAAAACATGAACAGGCCAATAATCAGGGAGGAAATCGAAGCAGTCATCAAAACCCAAGACACAAAAGTCCAGGGCCAGATGGCTTCCCAGGGGAATTCTATCAAACGTTTTAAAGAAGAAACCATGTCTATTCTACTAAGCTGATTGGAAAGATAGAAAGAGATGGAGTACATCCAAATTCGTTCTATGAGGCCAGCATCACCTTAATTTCAAAAGCAGACAAAGACACCCAACCCAAAAAGGAGAATTACAGACCAATATCCCTGATGAACATGGATGCAAAAATTCTCAACAAGATACTAGCCAATAGGATCCAGCAGTACCTTAAGAAAATTATTCACCGTGACCAAGTAGGATTTATTCCCGGGACACAAGGCTAGTACAACACTCATAAAACAATCAATGAGATTTATCATATCAGCAAGAGAAAGCCAAGAACCGTATGATCCTCTCATTAGATGCAGTGAAAGCATTTTACAAAACACAGCGGCCATTCCTGATCAAAACACTTCAGAGTGTGTGAGAGAGGGAAAATTCCTCTAACATCTTAAAAGCCATCTACGAAAGCACACAGCAAATATAATTCTCAATGGGGAATCACTGGGAGCCTTTCCCCTAAGATCAGGACCAAGACAGGATGACCAAGCCCACCACTGCTATTCAAGATAGTACTGGAAGTCCTAGCCTCAGCAATCAGACAACAAAAAGATATTAAAGGCATTCAGAATTGGCAAAGAAGAAGTCAAACACTCCCTCTTCACCGATGACATGATACTCTACATAGAAACCCCCAAAGCCCTCCACCCCAGATTGCTAGTAACTCATACAGCAATTTGGCAGCGTGGCAGGATACAAAATCAATTCCCAGAAGTCAGTGACGTTTCTATACACTAACAATGGAGACTGAAGAAAGGGAAATTAAGGAAGTCAATCCCATTTACAATTGCAACCAAAAGCATAAGATACCTAGGAATAAACCTCACCAAAGAGGTAAAGGATCTACACCTAACAACACCCTAAAAACTATAGAACACTTCTGAAAGAAATTGAGGAAGACACAAAGAGATGGAAAAATATTCCATGCTCATGGATTGGCAGAATTAATATTGTGAAAATGTCCAATGTTACCTAGGGCAATTTACACATTTAATGCAATCCCTATCAAAATACCATGGACTTTCCTTCAGAGAGTTAGAGTAAATTATTTTACAATTTGTGTGGAATCAGAAAAGACCCGAAAAGCCAGGGGAATTTTAAAAAGAAAAACCATATTCTGGGGGCATCACAATGCCAGATTTCAGGTTGTACTACAAAGCTGTGGTCATCAAGACAGTGTGGTATTGGCAGAAAAACAGACACATAGATCAGGGGAACAGAATAGAGAACCCAGAAGTGGACCTCAACTTTATGGTCAACTATTATTCGACAAAGGAGGGAAAGACTATCCACTGGAAGAAAGACAGTCTCTTCAGTAATGGTGCTGGGAAAATTGGACATCCATATGCAGTAGAATGAACTAGACCACTCTCTTTCACCATAACCCAAAGATAAACCCAAATGGATGAAAGATCTAAATGTGAGACAAGATTCCATCAAAATCCTAGAGGAGAACAACAGCAAACCCGTTTTGAACTTGGCCACAGTAACATCTTGCAAGATACATCCACAAAGGCAAAAGAAACAAAAAGCAAAAAAATGAACTAGTTGGGATTCATCAGATAATAAAGCTTTTGCACAGCAAAGGATAACCGTCAACAAAACTAAAGACAACCTACAGAATGGGAGAAGATATTTGCAAATGACGTATCAGATAAGGGCTAATTTCCAAGATTCTATAAAGAGAACTTATTAAACCTCAACACCAAAGAAACAAACATCCAATCATGAAATGGCAAAAAACATGAAGAGAAATCTCACAGAGGAAGACATAGACATGGCTAACACGCACATGAGAAAATGCTGGTGCACTCACTTGCCATCAGGGAAATACAACTCAAAACCACAATGAGATACCACCTCACACCAGTGAGGATGGGGAAAATTAACAAGACAGGAAACCACAAATGATGGAGAGGATTGTAGAGAAAGGGAACCCTCTTGCACTGTTGGTGGGAATGTGAAATGGTGCAGCCACTCTGGAAAACTGTGTGGAGGTTCCTCAAAGAGTTAAAAATTAGACCTGCCCTACGACCCCAGCATTGCACTGCTGGGGATTTACCCCAAGGGGTTACAGATGGAAATGAAAGGGCGGGACAACCTGCACCCCGATGTTTCTAGCAGCATGTCCACAATAGCCTAACTGTGGAGGAGCCTCGGTGTCCATCGAAAGATGAAATGGATAAAGAAGATGTGGTCTATGTATACAATGGAATATTACTCAGCCATTAGAATGACAAATACCCACCGTTGTGCTTCAACGTGGAGGAACTGGAGGGTATTATGCTGAGTGAAATAAGTCAATCGGAGAAGGACAAACATTATATGGTCCTCATTCATTTGGGGAAATACATAATACTGAAAGTGAAATAGAAGGGAAAGGAAGAAGAAAATGGGTAGGAAATATCAGAAAGGGAGGCAGAACATGAAGACTCCTAACTCTGGGAAATGAACTAGGGGTGGTGGAAGGGGAGGATGGCGGGGGGTGGGGGTGAATGGGTGACGGGCACTGAGGGGGGCACTTGACGGGATGAGCACTGGGTGTTATTCTGTATGTTGGCAAATTGAACACCAATAAAAAATAAATTTATTATTTTAAAAAAGAAAAAAAAAAAAAAAAAAAGGAAAAAAAAAAAATCACAGAAAAAGTAAATGAACCAGAGACTTAAAAAAAAAACCCCACCCAAACAAAACAACAAGAACAACAACAACAAAAAAAAGTAGAAACAAGCAAACAAACAAAATCGATATGCACAATAGACAAGATCCATAAAACCAAGACCTGGTTCTTTGAAAGGATAAACAAAGCCTATAAACTAGCCATAATCCTCAAAAAGAAAGAGGGCACAAATACAACCAGAAATGTAGAGGAAGGGCAGGCCAAGCGGCTCAGTGGTTTTCCACCTGCCTTTGGCTCAGGGCATGATCCTAGAGACCCAGGATCGAGTCCCACATCGGGCTCCCTGCGTGGAGCCTGCTTCACCCTCTGCTTGTGTCTCTCATGAATAAATAAATAAAATCTTGGGATCCCTGGGTGGCGCAGCGGTTTGGCGCCTGCCTTTGGCCCGGGGCGCGATCCTGGAGACCCGGGATCAAATCCCACGTCAGGCTCCTGGTGCATGGAGCCTGCTTCTCCATCTGCCTGTGTCTCTGCCTCTCTCTCTCTCTCTCTCTCTCTCTCTCTCTCTCTGTGACTATCATAAATTTAAAAAAAAAAGATTGAAGAAAATAAAAAGAAATGTAGAGGATGTTACACGTGACACCACAAAATACAAAAACACTATAAGAGATGGCCAGAAAACAATTATACATAACATACTGGAAGACCTAGAAAAAAAAAGGATAAATTCCTCAAAATGCACAATCTTCCAACACTGAATCATGAAGATTACAGAAGACCTTAGTAGGTCAATTATAGGATGCCTGGTGGCTCAGTCCATTAAACATCTGCCTTCAGCTCAGGTCAGGATTCCAGGGTACTGGGTATGAAACCAATATCCAGCTCCCTCCTCAACAGGGAGCCTGCTTTTTCTCTCCCTCTTGCTCCCTCTGTTTGTGTGGTCTCTCTCTCTCCTCTCTCTCTCAAATAAATAAAATCTTCAAAATTATTTGTTTTTAAATAAGATCTTAGTGGTTCAATGATGAATAATGAAAATGAATTAGGAATAAAAACTCCCCAAAACAAGGACTGGACAGCTTCACTGATGTATAACCAAATAGTTAAAGCCCTCATAACTCTCAAATTATTCCTCTCCCCCCTAAAAAGAAACTGAAGAGAAAGGAAGGCTTCCAATATTCATTTAAGTGGCTAGCACTGCCCCTGATATCACAATCCAAAGACATCACACAAAAAGAAAATCACATGCCAGAGTCTCTGATGAACACAGATATGAAAACCTCAACAAAATATTAGCAAACCTAATTCAACACACGTTAAAAGGAGAATGCATTATAATCAAATGGGATTTATTTCAGGGATGGAAGAATGGTTCGACACTCACAAATCAACATGATGTACCCACATCAACAAAATGAAGAATAAACATCATATGATTTTTCTCAACAGGTGTAGAAAAAGCATATCATAAAATTCAACTTCCATTTATGATAAAAAAAAGTCTCAACAAAGTGTGTATAAAAGAAATATATCTCAACGTAATAAAGGCCATATATGTCAAACCCACAGTTAACATTATACTCAGTGGTGAAAACTGAAGGTTTTCCTCAAAGATCAGAAACAAGACAAGGATGCCCAACCTTGTCACTTTCATTCAATATGGTATTAAAAGTCCTAGCCATAGCAATTAGATAATTAAAAAAACGCAGAAAAATTGAAAATGAAGAAGTAAAACTGTCGTTATTTGCAGATGGCATTACACTATATATAGAAAGCCCTAAGGACTCCAAAAAATTATTAGAGCTAATAATGAATTTCATAAAGTTATAGGATACAAAATTAGCATACGGAGAAATTCATTGTGTTTCTTCCCTACACTAGTAACTATGAGAAAAAGAAATTAATGATGCAATCTCATTTACAACTGCATCAAAATAAAAAAAAAGCTTAGGGATAAATTTAATCAAGGAGGTGAAAAACTTGTATCCTTAAAACTATAAAATACTGAAAAAAGAAACTGAGGACAACACAAATAAATGGAAAGATATACTGTGCTATGGATTGGAAGGATTGGAAGAATTAATATTGTTACAATGTCTATGCTACTCAAAGGAATCTACAGATTCAATACAATTCCCATCAATATACTGGTGACACTCTGCACATAACTAGAACAAAGAATCCTTAAAATTTGTATGAAACCATGAAAGACTCAAAATAGCCAAAATAATCTTGACACAGAACAAAGCTGGAGGCATAATGGTCCCTAATTTCAAACTATAGTAATCAAAACAGTATGGTACTGACACAAAAACCCTTAGGTCAATGAAATAGAGACCCTGGAAATAAATCCACATATTTATGGTCAATTAATCTATGACAAAGGAGGCAAGAACACACAATGGAGAAGACATTCTCTTCAGGAAATAATTTTGGGAAAATTGGACAGCCACATGTAGAAGAATGAAATTTAACCACTATCTTACTACCATATACAAAAAATAAATTCAAAATGGACTAAAGACCTGAATGTAGGACCTGAAACCATAAAACTCCTAGAAGAAAATGCAGGCGATAAACTTTTGACATTCATCTTAGCAACATTTTTTTGGACCAGCCTCCTCAGGGAAGGAGAACGAAGGTTAACACAAACAAATGAAATTACATCAAAGTAAAAATCTTTTGCACAGTGAAGGAAACCATCAACAAAACAAAAAGGCAACCTACCAAATGGGGGGAGATATTTGCACATCATATATTCAATAAGGAGTTAACATCCAAAATACAGAAAGAATTTATACAACTGAATATTTAAAAAGCAATCTGATTTAAAAACGAGTAGAGAACTTCAATAGACATCTTCCCAAAGAAGACAAACATAGCTAACAGGCATATGGAAAGGTGCTCAACGTCACTCAACATCAGGGAAAAATGCAAATCACTCCAGCCAGATTAACTTTCAAAAATACAAAAACAGCAAGTGTTGGAGTCTGTGGAGAAAAGGGAATTCCAACGCACTGTTGGGAGGAATGTATATTGGTGCAGCCACTATGGAAAACATTTTAGAGGTTCTTCAAAAAATTAAATTTAGAATTATCATATGATCCAGCAATTTCACTTATTTATCCAAAGAAAATGAACACACCAATTTGAAGAAATATATGCACCCTAGGTTTACTGCAACATTATTTACAACAGCCAAGATGTGGAAGCAGCCTAATGGTCCAGTGATAGATGAATGAAGAAAGAAGATGTGGTAGGTATATCCAACAGAATATTACTCAACCACAAAAATGAATGACATCTTTCCATTTGCAACAACATGGATGGACTTAGATCAGTGCTATTACACTAAGTGAAATATGTCAGACAGAAGAAGAGAAAAACTTTATGATTTCTCTTATATGTGAACTCTAAAAACACAACACAAAACAAGCAGACTCATAGGTACAAGAAACAAACTATAGGCTACCAGAGGGGATACGAGTTGATGGGGGAAACAGGTAAATGTGGTGAAGTGGATTAAATGGCACAAACTTCCAGTTATAAAAGAAATAAGTCATGGGGATGTAATGTACTACATAGGGAATATAGTCAATAGTATTGTATTAACTTCACATAGTGGGAGATGACAAGCAGATTTATCATGGGGATCATTTTGTAACATGTAAAAATATCAAATCACTATGATATATACCTTAATATTATCTTGTATATCATTTATACTTCAGTAAAAATTAAATACATGGATAAAATAGAGTATTCCCCCAAAAAAGGACAAAAGGTAAAGATAACACATCAGAAACAACTGACAACTATAAAAATAAATGTAAGCAATATTGTGTTGAATAACAGTTACTTTGCAGTATCAGATATAAACTGAAGAGTTAAATTAATGCTTACTTTATTACTTTTCCTTAATATTATATCTTTAGTTACTGATAATTGGTAAATTCAAGGTCTTTTGATTGCATCTTATGCTTCCCTATGTTTCTGTTTTCTCATTTGAAATACCCTCTCTTCTTTGCTCTATTTATCCAAATCCTTAACTCTCAAAATCCAGTTCAATTTTTTCTTATTTCCTCCCAACACTCTCAGTACATAAACATGTGATAGCTTTTGAATTCCTAGATAATTTTTGAATTCCTAGAATATTAAATGCTTTTTGTAGGTAACTGGCATGTAATTATGCACTGCTTGTCCTTTCACTCATGCAATTAAAGTAACTACTATATGCTAGGCACTCTGCTACAGCTAGAAATAGGACAGTAAACAAGGCAGATGCAGTCTCTGCTCATCATTAAAGCTTCCTAGTCATTGGAAAACAGAGCTTTATACACAGAGTCATCCAGCAGGGTAGTAGGACCATGAAAAAAGCCCCAGGGGTATGGGATACAAAGCCACTCAGGGAGGGTGCAGGCTTGGAAAGGTTCCATTCCAAGAATACAGTACAGGAAGTCATAAGTCACTTCTCAGAAAGAGGATAATTTCAGAAAGAGGACAATTAAATACTGAAGAACACCCAAGGACTAATGGGAGAGCATTGGCCGCTTCTGGTAGAAAGACTGACTGGCATACAGCTGCCTTTTGCAAACAGTTAATTCCACTTCAAACTCACAAGCTTCATGTCAGCTAGGAGTATATTTAGTAGAAGCTCAGCAAAGATTTGTTTGAGCGCATGAATTAGAAGTAAGGCCTGGACAGAGTAGGGACTGAGACAGAACTCAGTATTTGCAAAGGAAAGTTGTAGTCCAATAAAGAAATGGTTAGTTAGCAATAGACTGTATAAATTAGTGCACAGTATACCCTAAAGTGCCCAGATTTTTTTTTTTAATTTATGTGTCACATAATGCTATCCACAGAAGCGGAATCCCAGCAGAACTCGCCGAGGGCCTTTGTTGAAACAACTCACACATTAATAGAAAATATTCCTGGCCTCTTTAGAAGATGTAAAGAGATGAACTCATCTGGAAAATGTGAATTTGGGCCTAAATATTTCTTCATTGTTAAAGAATAGGTTTTAAACATTTGTTTTAGCTGAAATTCACCAAAGAGTACAAATAGGAGCATGTGATATATTCATCTCTTATAGAGCAAAGATTGCTAACTGTGATCTATAATTAGTAAACACAGATCGCCAATCTTGTAGCAGCCTCTGAGTCAGAGATGTGATTTCGGTTAGAATAATCAACCCACAGATAAGCAATTCCAACTTATATTGATAGAAGCCTATGTTACAGGCTGCATAGAAAATTAACAGAGCAGGCATTAAAATTAACTGATGAGGGATCCCTGGGTGGTGCAGCGGTTTAGCGCCTGCCTTTGGCCCAGGGCGCGATCCTGGAGACCCGGGATCGAATCCCACATCGGGCTCCCGGTGCATGGAGCCTGCTTCTCCCTCTGCCTGTGTCTCTGCCTCTCTCTCTCTCACTGTGTGCCTATCATAAATAAATAAAATATTAAAAAAAATTAACTGATGAGAACCTGTGAATTCCAAAAGATTTACCACCATGTGCTGAGGACTATTGTGATTTTTCAGGCAATGTCCTTTTAAAAAAAGAAAGAAGGAAAGAAAGAAATGTAGTGAGAGAACAAAGGACTGTTTTCCCATGAGAAATTTGTTTGAAACAGTTAAAAAGCGAACATTAGCAGGAAACAAACAAGTGAAATTAACTGGCACATGGGATTCCTACAGGAGGCAACTCTGTACACAATTGCAACCTATGACTTTTCTGTAAACAAATGAACAGTAAACCTGTGAAGCAACTAGCTAATGACATCTTAAACTAGGTAATTCCAACAGTTTCTCTTCTCTGCCTTCTCCCCTATTTTATAGTACTAGCTACTTCTGACTTTTGAAAAAAACAACTCATAATCTGGGTGAAAAACCTCAATATATTAATCCCCCAGCAGCAAGCCCGTAAATGGCTGCTTGTACCTGGCTGTGAACCTGATACCTAGCCTGCTGAACCAGTTCTTTGCTGTGGTGTCACCTACGTCTATGTACAATTCACCTGTTCTGAACTTGGTTCAGATAGAATGCTATCTTCAGTGTCTTTGTGCTTCAGTTACTGGAAACTGAAGACACACTGATTTTTCTTAACAAATAAATGTAAATGCTGAACACAATGAAAACTTTTCAAGGCTTCTTATATATGAGGTACTGGTTTTCAAGAGAGTGTAACATGGATGAGGGAAATACATCTTTATTTTTGGTAACCTCAACTAAAATTTGGTGTTTTCTTTAATCATGAATGCAAGCAATACATCATGGTAATAGTAGTACCTGTGACTCTCTCACCAATGATAAAAAAAGCTTTAATATCACTTTGTAGAACTGAAAATATCTCAAGAATGTCACTTATGCTTATCAGTCATTTGTGTTTATTCCATTCTCCTTCAGACCTTGTCACTTAATATACATTTACTAATTTACTAATTTACTAAGTCAAAATTTGGGATTTAAAAATATTTTAATAATTGGTATTGTTTCCTTTGTAATTCTAGTATTTTGTTTCATATATTTAAAACAGTATTATTGGGGGTGAATGGGTGACGGGCACTGAGGGGGGCACTTGACGGGATGAGCACTGGGTGTTATTCTGTATGTTGGCAAATTGAACACCAATAAAAAATAAATTTATTATTAAAAAAATAAAACAGTATTATTAAGAAGTTCATCAGACTGCCAAAGAGATTTGTGACACACAGAGATACATAACACACATGATTAAGAACCACTGGTTGCTGTGAGCCTGGGTGGCTCAGTTGGTTAAGTGTCCAACTCTTGGTTTCTGCTCAGGTCATGATCTCAGGGTCTTGGGATCAAGCCCTACATGTGACTCTATGCTCGGCATGGAGACTCCTGAAGATCCTCTCCCTCTCCCCGTCCCCCCACATGTGTGCACTCTGTCTCTAAAAATAAAAATAAAAAATCTTTTTTAAAAAGAGAACTGGTGACTGTGAAGAATTCTGCTTTTAATTTACAATGTCTCTATCTTCAGAGGGAAAAATTGTTATTGACCAAGTTTAAAAAGCCAAGAGAGAGGAAGACCCTGAACAAAAAATAATATAATTAAGAGATTTTATCTAGCTAGCTTTGCTCTTACAAAAATCAAATTACATGGTTTCTAATTCATTCTTTCCTCACTAACTTTAAAATGCTATTAAATATGATTTTGAAATTTTTGAATTATGGTAGATGTGAGGCAGAATGGTTTAGATAAACATAATTACTGTTACCAGCTGTTGACAAGCTAAGTTAGAAAACAAACGAAACTATAATAATTGCTTAACACAAAGTAATCACTTCCCCTTTCTAACATATGTGGATCAGAGCCCCTAGAAAGCACTGATCATCACTAATATTACTGTTTCCTGGATACGAGAACCTTTTTAAGTTCTAATAGCAGAAGTTGAATGCAATGGTTTAGAGGATGGATTTTGGAGTTAGAATTGGTTTTTAATGCTGATTATACTATTACAATTTATATAACCTGGGTCTGAATTCTGTGGTCTGAAAAATTAGGATAAAATATCGATATCTTGTAAATTTATTCTGAAGATTAAGAGACTTAACAAGTGCAAAAGAATTAGCACATCATATGGGAAAAAAGGAACCAGTTTGTAACTGGAAATCGATCACAAGAGTAGCAACAGTTGTGGGACAAGAAATGAAAGGAAAATAGCAAAAATGGTATGAAAGTTATATTCTTTAGAATGGCCATATCATTCTGTTAAAG